>NC_052505.1:28447010-28473407 GCF_014356525.2 Nilaparvata lugens | reverse complement strand
AAATTATTTATTTATCATCCTGTTGTTTGACACTTCATCACATATAAATAGGTCTTTCATGCAACGTTTCTAAACTACTTTACACGGTTATGACTTGTTTTAAAAAATTAGCTGTGACCATATTGTACAGAGTTTGAAAATGTTATCTTCCATGAATTTGTCTCAATTTTTTGGCTCTCAAAACTATTTATTTTTTCAAGGTAACAAATAATTACAAACAATAACTTTCATTAACAATTTATTTCTCAAGCCGAATTCATAAGATTTAAATATTTATTTAAATATGTACAAGTAATAAACTGATATATATTATACAACACATCCACAAATTTCAGCTATATGAAAAGGTGCAATTCATTTTTATATGGCTTGTATCAAATCATAAAAAAAGAAAACATTCTTAAACTGCTTGCCAATTCAATAAGGAACATTTCCAAGTCAGTTGAATTCAGAAGTTTATTTTTGAATTATACAGTGGTTTATTTTTTTAATTTTATGATTGCAATGATAGAAGTGACATCTTCAACAAGCTTCTCTTCTAATAATCGAATTCATAGAAATTCGACTGAGTCATTGTCAATATTGTATAACCGTTCCATAATATTGATTAAAAACTCAAATATGTTGTCAAATTCTACACTGTTTAAATTCATAGAACGTGTAGAACATTATCTGTGATTGTACTACTTCCCCGCCCGCTTCAAGCTGGTTCCAATGTTCAATAGGGTATTAGCTGTCGGGGAGACTAGCTGTCGGGGAGACTAGTTGTCGGATACAATCACAACAACCAGACCCCTCATAGACCTATCCAGCAGGGGATTTACTGTCGGGGAGACTAGTTGTCGTGAGCATGTGAGGAGACAACTAGTCTCCTTCATTCTGGTAGGGGATTTACTGTCGGGGAGACTAGTTGACAGCAATGGTATATTTTGCCAGGGGATTTACTGACGCCTGTGATCAAAATAGCAAGGAGACTAGTTGTCGGGGAGACAGGTTGACGGCGACCCGTCAGTTTTATCACATCATAGTGGAATTGATACATAAGGGTCTTGCTAATGTCTAACACTGTCAAACCAATGTAGATAGGTTTGTTCAGCTCAGCTTTCTCCTTTTGCAGTGTCATGGCACAAATGTTCTCGCCAAAGATGATATGGTCCTTGTAGGTTGGTCGGGCAATCAGTTTCCTTCGGGCAGACATTTCTCATTGTTGACAAGCTCCTTGTTCATATGCTTCTGAACATTCTCCATTGTCTTGCCAAAAACTGCATTGTTCATCAGTTTGAAGAATTTTTTTTCAAATTTGTTCCTTGTTTGGTGTTTAGCATGATGTAGGGTGCTAGGAAGTCCTCCTGCTCAAACCTTAAACCTCGATGAACTTCAGTGATTTTCAGTCCATGTTGTACTGCTTGCTTGAGGGTGCAGTAATGACATACATATCGTTCACGGTTGCTAAGAGTTGTCATCAATCTCAACGATCCTGATTTTGGTGTTTTTTTGTTCTCGGCTAGAAATGGAAAATCGTTGTGGGAGTCGTGTAGCTCAGCTGGGTACTCAACGTCCACCTCCAAGATGTAGCCAATCTTTTGAACATCTCCAACACCATCATTACCTCTGCTCACCCCCTCCAACTCATCTTTCTCCATCCACTGGAATTTCTGGCATGGGAGTGGTTGACACATTGCCCAGCCATACAGGTTGTTTGCATCTGTGTACAGGAGGTATGATGTGGGCTTCTCGGGGTCGACAGGTGCTCCTGTGTAGGCGTTTTCGGCAATAGCATGTAGATGAATGCATGTAGATGAACACATGTTGTTATTCCACCTCTGATACCTTGTTCAATGAACATATACATGTCGTAGTCAGTTAGGAGTTCTAGTTCAACTTTTGTATACTTCAGCATAACATCAAAGGAGAAGCCTGGTGATGTGAAGTAGTGTGCACAATCCAAGTTATAGTTTTTCAAGCACATATCTCTGAAGCTTTCAAAGACATCAGCCAGAAGGAGAACATCTGTTTTGAGGTATAGATCACTGTACTCTCCCAGGGTCTTGCAGTCAAATTTCTCCCACACTTGTTGAGCATGTTCATATGCCTCGTCACTGATGTAGCTGTCAGTTAGCTTGCTGAAAAACTCTTCCTTTGGTGGTAGTGAGGTCTCCTCCAGTTTTTCCCATGAGTCGCAATATTTGTAGGGGGACACACCCTTTCTGGAAACCAATTCCAGTTTGTCTCCAAATTCTCTAGCTGTATGTGGTAGCACTGTTGACACTTCTTCAGTAGACTTGACAAGGTTGGTGACTAGGTTGTCCAAGCTGTCTGGTGTGAATATGAAGGTATCTAAGAATCATAGGTGCAGTTGTTGGGAAATTCGTTTGGTGAATGATATGTACTTTTCTGATGTGTTTGGGATAACAAACAGCTGCTCTTTATCGGTTGCAAGGTGTGGTATAATCAAGTGAGTGTCATAATTGGAAGAGTTGTGAAGAAAAACAGGGATGAATGTCGTACTACATCTTTGAAGATTGCACTTGCTGCACAGAGCATTCTGGTAGACTCCTGTTATATGACAATGGTCATACACCTTGTCACCATTGAATGGTTTCTCTCAGGCTTCACAGTTGGTGGCTTTCTCCCTCTCAAAAAGTAGAAGCATCTTTATTTGACAATGATTGATTGCCTCATCCAGGTCTCTTGCATGCATGGTCAGAGTTTTGATGAAGTGTTCGGCTGCATCAGGTCCTCTGTAGACAATTGGCTCCTTAGGGATGAGGTTGGTGAGTGTCAGCAATGATGGAAATAAGTTCTTATCTCTAACAAAGTAGAGGCAGTAGCTCATTGCTGTGTGACGCTGGATCACTTTGGTTGCCTTCCCAATCCATTGCTGCTCTTCCTCAGGCTTCTCCAGTAGACATTCAAAATCTGCATAGGCCACCAATGGTAGTCCAAATTTATTCAAATGTTTCTCGAATTTCATTGTTGGTGGGCTTCCATCTTCCTTGAGTTGAGGCATGATGATCCTAGCAGTCTGGTTGTTGGCACAGTACTCCTCATGATCTTTCATCCTCTGCTCACCATTACTGTTGATGGTGGAGTGTGTGAAGCATCTACAACAAATTATGATGTGGTGTCCATCTTTAGTGAGCTGAGTTCTTACAAGTTTTTTATGAAACAGTAGTGACTGTTGATATTTTCCTCTTCTTCTTCTTCTCAACGAGTAGTGGTGGTAGCTTCACTGCTGTCCTGAGTTGTGGAGGTGGTGGCTTCACTGCTGTCCTGAGTGGTGGTGGTGGCTTCACTACCATCATTGTAATGAAGGAGTAGTAAATCGAAATGATCCTCCTTCATTTATTTTGCAACACGTCTTGGATAAATAATACACTTGGAATCCATCCCATATATATTGACAGTTACACTCGGATTATCCCTCTCGAAACGGTCAATTTGATTGATGGTGGTGGGGAAAGAAATTCTGTTGAAATTGTATTTTTCAATGAGCTGATGGTATTTCTCATTGATTCGTTGAGGATTTGCTCCTTGCACATGTTTGGCAAGGATTGCCCACTTGAAACATTGTTCATCACTATTCCACAGGTTGATGATAGCTTTTCTTGATGCTATTTTGGCTGGTAGTTCGATGTAGGAAGATCCTCGAAGTGGTTTGTGCTTGCTGATGCGTATGAGGAGACTGTCGATGATGAAAAGACTCCATCCACTAGAGTTGCCCTCAAACTTGGCCTCTTCTTCCAACAGCTTCTTGCATGCCTCCCTGATAGTTCCAGCAAGATCATTGATGTTGAATATGGAATAGTTCGGTGTCTTGAAGGCTACATTTTGAAATTCCTCCTGCTCAAAGTTCTTCTCATCAAGGTGGCTGCATTGGTATGTAGCCTCCAACACTAGGTTGACCTTGATTGACCCATGTGTCTGGAACTCCCGACCTATAACATCAATGATCTTTGTCTGCAGGCTGTTCAGTAGAGAGTGGAAGTCCTTTGCTGGGTTGGGTGAAGAGTTGTTGTTGTAGAAGAGTGTCTGAAGGTTGTTGTTGAAGGCCTCCTCCAATGTACAAAACTCTCCTGACGAGCTGCTGGTCTGCTGGCATCTTGTAGCTTTATTCATCTGTAACATATGTACAAGCAGATTAATAATAGGATGCACTGTAGACAGCAATTATCTAGAGTGACACAGTCATCTTGAATGACATGTCTTGCACTCAAACTAGATGTTTACTATATATATGCTACTGAGAACCAATCATACGATGGTGGTATGTTCAGAAAAAACAATGTTTGAAATCAGTATTTTGAGGTTAGGTTAGGTCGGAAGAAGTTACTAGTAACTTCTGCAGACCTAACCTAACCACAGTTCATTGTTTACAATCATATTGATCTGTTGACTTATTGTTCATAGAGCTCCACAGGTTTAAACATACTTATTCACAAAATATATTATGCATTTCATGATGAGGTGACATACTTGAAATAATCATATGAATCTGCTAACATTTTGTTTATCGAGCTCAACAGGTATGAAGACTAAATAATAATAAATATTTCATATAAATATCGATTTCAATGAGTAGAATAAGACAAATTCCATCATCTCTTTCCAAAACATATAATAAAAAACATTGTGTACTAAACTTTTTTATACAATTGAAGATCAAAACAGCGGCTGTGTGTCCTAGGATACTTTTTAACAAAGAGAAGTGTGTGGCTGTGTGCTGAAACGCCAGGTTCTAGAACTGAACAGATGTGTCTTGTATGGCTCTTGACTGAGCACTGATGGTCCCCCCACTGTTGTGAACACTATATATATATTTACACTCCAGAGTGGGTGGGAGACCTTCTGATTTATTTTTATTAATTTTTATTTATTTTTGATTTTTCATTATTATTATTTTTTTCTGATTTATTTTTATTAATTTCTATTTATTTTTGATTTTTCATTATAAATTTTTTATTTTATTTTTTTCCCTATTTTGTTTTCCATAAGTTTCTTTTCTAAGTTTTTTTTCAAGTTTTTTTTAATTTTTTTCTAAGTTTTTTTTCTCAAAGTTTTTTTTTTGAAAATTTGACTTTGACCTTGACCCTGACCATGACTTTGACCTTGACCTTTGACTTCGAGGTTAGATGAGGTTTGTCAGGTTAGGTTAGGTTAGGTTGATTTTTTTAGTTAGGTTAGGTTAGGTGGAGAAGTCTGGCACATGGTGCGCCAGGATTGGTAAATTATAACTACTCTCATACAGTTTCTATGTGCAATATCAGAGTCCTTCCTTATGAGCACGAATATAAATTTAAGATAATTTAAACTATGTTACAATAATCACTCATAAATTTCAAGAAGTCTTTGATTTTGCATTGTGATTCTAAAAAACTCTACAAATAGCTCCTGACTTTCTCTAATATACTCTGACATTCTCTCATATTTGAACCGTTCATGAGTCCTTCTTGTAGTTGTTTCATTGAATTGATTGCTTGCTCTCACACCTTATACACCTTGCTCTTATACTGATCTCCCCTCAATGAATTTCCAACAGTATTCTCTCCAAATATTTCAGATTCAACAAAGATATCTCCCATTCCACTTCCATTCAAGTACCACCCCAAGACAATCAGTCAAACTCAGCCAGATGAAAAATATCTATTCGTAGATATAAATTACAGAAATCAGTTGATGAAGATGCGTTTACACCAAAGTTATTAACAAAATGTTAATAACTTAATCTTTATAGATTCTATTAAATTGAACAGAACTTGACAAACACATATGTTCATCATGTGTATGATAAGCTATGTTCAATCTAAACGCAGCTTATTTGGTGTAAACGCAGCTTTAGAGTTGTATTTCCTTTGTTATCAAATATTTAGTCACATCACATGGGAGTAATTGGCATTATTTGTGCTCCACTGTAAATGTATATTAAGAATAGTATATTTCGCACCTAGAGCAGAAAATGAGACTTTTCCGGCTCAAAATCGGTTTTCAAGTCTGAGGCCATAGGCCGAGGACTAGAAAAGATTGAGAGCCGGAAAAACATTTTTTCCCATGATGCGAACGATATTTTTCGCCACACTACAGGTATTGCTGACAAAATAAATAAAGAATACAAAATAAAGAATACTTGTTATCGTACCTATCTCTTGATTTTAGTGGTAGAAGATTTGCAGTCAGGATTTCAGATTCTTTTAAAATTTCACTTGGAATATCACGGGCATCGTCATCTTCAAGCATTTTTGAAAATTTGGAATGCGCTAATCAACAATGAATAATTGAATAAAAATGGTTGCAAAGCAAATGCTGAATTAGTTTGATTTGAAACTCGAATTGAAATCATGGCGACTTCAGCTGATGAAGAAAGTGGACACTCACCCGATCTAGCGGATGACTTATCAACTACGGACTTCCATGACCGGCTGGAAAGAGACCACTTTTTGGCCACTTTCTTGCCTAGACCGGAAAAGAAACCCTTTTCTGACGTCAGACGAGAGTCGTCTGCAAACAAGGTCTTTCAGATCTACGTAGGGACTGGAAAACAGCTGCAGTGTGGTGGAAAATATTTTCCTCCTGTTACTCGGTGCTCTATATGGGGTAGCCTATATCATTTGTTTAACTCCATTACTTGACTTTCGCAATTCCAAAGTGATCATTGAACTAAATTGAATAATTATTCTCTCTTTATGGAATATTAGTTTTTGATCGACTGAGAAACACATATAGGATTCCTAACAAGATCATTACAATGTAATCATAATGATAATGAGATTGAGTTTGTAATTTTGACCATAATTTGTATATTATGATGAGAATTATCAGTTATTGAGACTTGAAGGGTTGAAAGATCGTGTTCAGCGACCAAAAATACATAAGATAGCGTTCCTGAAATGCATAGACTAGTAGGAGCGATCTGATAGACAGGCCAATAAGCGCATTAATCATGGGGGAGGACCGTGCCACAGCGTAACAGTGCTACTTATCCACCTCCCACCGCCGCATCTATGATCGTAACCCCCAAACTATAATTATATATCATTGGATTCAGGAAGAAACGGCCTACAACTTTTATTGGAAACCTTTTCCTCTAAGTCGGCTAATGACTCAAATATTCGAGAAATAACAAAAAGTCCATAATAAAAAAATAATTTATGACATGAAATGTTGAAAATGTCTCAAGCCTCCCACTTCTCCCCTATACACTATAAAATTTATAATTGGAATATTTAATATTCCAAAAAGTAGGTATGTTTCATACACTTGAATTCAAGTGAAATTTTCAGTCCAAATATTTGAAAACATAAAACTTCTAATTTAGATTGTTTACATACCAAATTGAATTACAAAATAACACTCACTAATCACTTAAAACTGTAAAATAATGATTAACTTTGAATATTATGATATATACCATCTCATGTCAACAAATCAGATTACTGTATTTTGATCGAGTCAATTAAAATGTCTAGATTTCTCGCGAGATACGGTAAGCTAATTGATTACACAGCTGATGTTCCACACAGGCACACGCGTCTTCTGTTATCGACAGACGACGAAATCATCATCTGTTTTACAAAGGAGGAATTATCCTTTTCATGTCCTTCAGGGAGTTTTCTCAGGGATGAGACCTAGTGCAATCGAATTTTGATATCATATAGCTACTATTATATTCCGAATTTTGTGAAAATCGTTAGAGCCGTTTCCGAGATCCGTTGAACATAAATAACCATATAACCAGATAGCCAGATAACCAGATATAAAAATAGAAAAATGTAAACAGATATACAGAAATTGCTCGCTCAATATAATAGGATAACTTATAGTCCAGTCAAATGGTCGTTTTTCAGGAAACAGCCCCGAAAGAATTTTTCTCGATGGTTCTATTTGTTTTTTGGGGCGCTGAATTCTAATCTGAAATTTGCTGACACGCCAGAGGGCGACTTCACCCCCAAAATTTTGGACTTCTTTTAAGTTTTCCATTTAATCTCGAGAACCTTAAATTCCTCGAGAAAAAGCATTCTTTATATAATATTAAAGATGATAAAATTTCCAATTAATTGAGTGGTTGCGCAGGACGTTGAATAATTATGTGAGACTGTGAAAATGGGGGAAATTTCACAAATTTCTCGCACATTCAAAGTTGCCTATATATTGGAACACTCCAGACAAAAAATCCGAAAAGTAGTCGAGGTTGTGATGAATTTTCTCCTCTTTTCACTCCCATGAATTATACTTCTGTTTTCAATACAATTCAAAAGTTACAGCCAATTGAATGATGATCTTTATTTTCTCATTTTTCTTGCGATTTTACTGTTATTAAAGAGTCTCTAAAATGAGTACAATACATGATAGAAACTTGCGATTGGTCTTGAATGAGAGAAAATTTCATGCTCTATAAGCTGAGTTGCCTTAAATTGATCTTGCATTACTGTTTATATCGAAAAGCTGTCGAGACTGTGAAAATGAGAAAAAATATTGCAAATTTCTTGATTTTTTGAAACAAACGAATCTTACTTCACGATTATATTTTTAGAAAAATCATTCACCTCACATAAAAGAGGAGATTCTTTTCTTCAAATCAAGACCAAGTATCATTTTGTGTTACCGAGACACACAGTTTTGAATATGGAAATCGGTCATTTTTCTATGCATTGAAATATGGGCTAAAATACACTAAAGGAGGAATTTACATTTTCTTAACAAATTTTAGTGATATGATACATGATTTTCAACCGCCTTGACAAGCTGATATGAACGAGCTGTAGTACGAGGAGATCATTCAGTCAAAAGTTATGAGTGATTAAAGTTTTGATCCTGGACGTATCCTTATGTGTGCCCCCCACTAGGAAATACTGAAATCTAACGAGTGATTCTCATAGAACATAACCCAGGTAGCACACCTACGTGTTTCCAACGTTGAAATTTGGTTGTTGAGGTTGAATAACCGTTAGCGGTTGAATTTTTCAACGTTTTAAATGCAACGTTGTTTTCAACGGTTGATCTATCGTTGAAAACACGTTGAAAACGAGCTTCCAATTCCACCACTCACAGCGCTACAGTAGTCCTTACACAAAAACGGATCTATCAACGACGATCGACTGATCAACGCCATTTCATGTTTGAATTCTCATCACGTTGATGAAAGCTGTGAACTCTTTTAGAAGAGTCTACCTATTCCACTTGACTTGGTAAGTTTATTTAATTTATTATTCTTATTTAAAAGATGAGATTGTTTGGTGATTTATTGTCTAAACTTCAAAACAAATATTGTGTGTTGAACATAATTATGTTTACATTTGAGGTTAGGGTTAGGTAAGTTATATTATGTTTTAAATTAGAGGGCTCTGATTTAATATAATTATTAAAATTAATATAATACAATAAGCTTGGTTTTAAGTATTTTACATGTAGCCTACTACTTAACTTCCAAATAAATTACTATTACTTTGATTCCTGCACAAATATTTTCATTATGCTATCTATGTATTGTTTTTGTCACAGGACTGCTTGTGTTGAGAAATTCCATCGAACTTAATATAATAACACTAAACTTAATATAATATAAATCACTTAACATCAAAGTGATTGCTTTTAACAAGTTCAGTAATTAACTCGGTGATCCAAGAAATTGAAAACGGGTGTCCGGAGTTCAGCTCATAAATATTAACATTTTCCAAATATTGTCATTCCATGGTGACGAAATTTAGCTTAAACTTGTTCATTTTAAAATTAAATTTTCAATTAATTTATGCATGTTTACAACCCATATATGTCAAGGATAGTTTTGATTAATTTCATTGTGATTTTAAACTTTTGGTCTAGGTTTACAAAATTTAGTAGGCCAATAAAAAATGGTTGAAATATCGGGATACAACTGTTTTTTTTCATAAAACTAAGTATGTACCTACAGTAACTATTAAATTTTACTCATAAATTAAAAAATAAATTTTCTACCGTTTTTATATAGAGCCTTATTTGTTTACTTCTATAGGCCTAATGAAAGAGGAGTATTTCAAGTTAAAATTCGTCTATGCTACAAAATTTGGAAACCCAATATTCTTACTTTATTCTTAGTTCTTTTGAATGTTTGAACGAACAGCTGGTGTGACTTTCTCGTCTGACTATTGTATAGGCTAGTAATGGACTATTTTTATCTAAAAAACAGTCATCACCTCGCCTTGTGATTCAAAATATCAATGTGTGTAACAAAATATCAAATGTATAAAATCTTGTGGGTCGACTGTGGGCATTGAGACCCAAATTGAAGACGCTATTAAAAGCGCGGCCCATCAAATGACGTCATTGTATCTGAAACCAGCCCGGGGTAGTTCACCAAACAACCGCCACTCTAGCGCTAGCGCTAGCTGGCTACTCTGGGTTCACCAACCATCCACCACGCGCTAACTGGCGCTACAGTAGAGTCAACTCGAGGTCATTCAGCCAACGCCGTATCTAGAAATAGATCCTATGTTGCCACATTGAAGCAGCAGTCGCGGTGTTGCCAAATTTCAGCCTCTGTCTCATCAAAACAGTTTCTACATTTCTTGCAGGCTGACCAGTATTTACAACTCCAAGCATACCCAGCTCCATAGTAGATATTATGATGAAGGGGATTGGGGAAGATTATTGAGGGTTTGAGTTAGATTTTATTATATCCCAAACCATCTGACATTATGAAAAAACGAAAAGCATCCTCTATTCTTTGTAAACCGCGAAATCTTGGGGTAGTGTTTTGGAAAATTTTTGTATTTTTTTTATTATTAATTTTTGTAGTAGAAAGGATGCTGTAAACAGTGGAATGGACTATTCACGATTTTTCTCATTTTCAGGGTTGAAATTTAGGGGTGAAAAAATGAAATCCTTTGTTGTTTAGATTTCAGAAAAATTCTTTTTGTCATTCAATTCTACTCTTTGACAGGATTTTTCATTTTATGATTAATGGTTAGGGGGTGGTTAACAAAATAAGGGTCGTTTTTTCGGAATTCTCTGTTTGATGCAATTTTTTTGGGAATGGTAGATGGTAGTTAATAGATGAGAATTTATTTTTTTTTCAATGGTTGCTGAGGGTTGAAATCGTTAGGGGTTGACCATTTTTAAAACTTTAAATATCTGAATCTTCGAAAAATTATTTTTTCCATCAAGTGTTTTGTATTTTTTTCATTATTAATTTTTGTAGTAGACAGGATGCTGGAAACAGAGGAATGGACTATTCACGATTTTTCTCATTTTTGGGGTTGAAATTTAGGGGTGAAAAAAATGAAATCCTTTGTTGTTTAGATATCAGAAAAATTCTTTTTGTCATTCAATTCTACTCTTTGAGAGGATTTTTTCATTTTATGATTAATGGTTAGGGGGTGGTTAACAAAATAAGGGTCGTTTTTTCGGAATTCTCTGTTTGAGGCAATTTTTTTTTTTTGAATGGTAGATAGTGGTTAATAGATAAAATTTATAATTTCTTTCAATGGTTGCTGAGGGTTGAAATCGTTAGGGGTTGACCATTTTTAAAACTTTAAATATCTGAATCTTTGAAAAATTATTTTTTCCATCAAGTGTTCAAAGAGATGAAGAAACGTATTTGATGTTTTGTTCTAAAATCACCCCCTACTTAAAGTTAAGAACTTTATTAACATTAAAAACCACCCTTAAAATGGAGTGTTTTTTAAAAATAATTTTCTATTTTATAAGTTGAACTTGGAAATTTTTGGTGTGCTTGAACTTTTCAAGCATAACAAGATGATGAAGCATAGAAGATATATTCAAGTATTGCATGATTATAAATTCAAAATGTAATGATATTTCTAGTATTTACTGTATATCTTGTGAATTCCACTTCCATAATAACTAGAAATTTTACAGTTTGCATAAGTATTTTATTTTAGTACATTGTAGGTTTATAGGAATATTAACATAAAAAAATATATTATAATACATATCATATTCATGCTTAAAGTGAGAAACACATGAAATTTTAAATGTTAAATACAATTACCAAAAACTGAATATTATCGAAATGTGTTTGAAGGTTTATAGATTGCTTTTCGCTTTTAATTTACAAGGTTAATTTGTCCAACTATTTCAGTCAATAACGTTTTGATTGAATGAATGAACAATTAAGTTACGTAGAAATTGAATAGAATTATAATATAATAAAAACACTCCAATATGAAGTTAAAATTCAGTCTGTCAATTCTCAGATTAAACTATATAGGAATTGATAAAAAATAAACAAATTTCAAAACAAAAAAATCAACTAATAACATAAAAAATACTGCAGTAAAATAGCAAGATGTCAATATATTTGGTGCTTTCACTGTCATTTTATAATTGCCCACGCTTTCTCCCCTTTTCACTGAGATTAAATCATATTTATCACAGATATATAATGATATTTTTTCACATTATATCAACACTGGAATCAAGCAATTCAACTGTTCATATAACAAGTATTATATTATGCAAATAAGAACACGTTACAATAAGAGCTGATTAAATGGAATAAATAAATAATAATAATAATACTGTTTAGTTTTCGGGAACTGCATTATCTGTGTTCGAGGGAGAACAAAAAAATTTTACAGGTCATTTAGATAAGAGTTCTGGAATGTCAACAGAACCAGCCTTGAGACAGCTCGTCGTCCCCCCCACCACCATTGCAGTCTGTTTGCACAGAATAAAAAATCGAAAACGGCTCTGACGATTTCCTTCAAATATATACGATGGATAGCTATTTATAAGCCCTATCAACTGACATGTGTCTCATTTCTGGTAAAATTGCAGGAGTTCCGTAATATTCTTGAGAAAAATGGCAGCTAATAACTAAAGAAACATGTTTTTCACGATTTTCTCAAAAATGACCGATTTTTTTAAAATTCATACCCTGTATTATCAGCTCTATCAACTGGCATGAGTCTTTTTTCTGGGAAAATAATGGGGGGTCCACCCCATCTTTGAGAAATTGACATTGTAACCTCATTCTCGTGCATGAGGTAGGTAGATAGAGCAGTTTTTAAAAAGAACACAGTCGAGATATTTCATCTGTAGAACAGCTGTTTTGACGACTTTTAAAATCATCGAATTTCACAATTTACACAAAGGAAAAAGTACTCTAAAAACAATAATAATTATATAGTAGTTCATCAATAGCTGGGATCAACAAAAAAAATACAGAACGATTGAAAAATTCAGCAACTGCAAGCCACATGATTGTATAATAGTAAAAATGACAACCTCGCCTCGAATAATCCAAGCAGTGTTTCATTACAGCCTTATTTCTAGAGGCAATCAGCTGCTCACGTTTGAAATAATTCAGTCAAATATCTCGTAAATTGCCAGCTTTTAGCATACAATTTGGTACACAATGCATATCATGCAGCCGCTCTCCGAACTTTAAAAGTCCTTGGAGACCAAAATACGATCTTCCGACTACTTTTGACAATTGAAAAAATAATTTCAATTATTTCTGAAAAACTTTCTCGCTTTCACCACCCATTTATCTTTTGAAACAAAAGAGGTTTCCAGCATGTCGAAAATTTCATGTTTTCTGCTTGAAATGTCTCGACATTGACGAACATAATTAGTAATTAAAAAACTAGTAGTTCTGCGAACAGTAGACCTCGCTCATAAATACAACTTTCAATCTATAATGAAAAGGGCCAGTACAATAAGTACAGAATATTTTGAAGATTTAGTCATGTCATCTATTATTTTCTCCATTGAAAGTGCTAGAGCCACTGGACTTATCAAGGAGGTACCTTTATAATTATCAAATACATAGGTACAAATTTTACCTTTTAAATGAAAAAAGACTAAGAAATTGTCAAGAAACCAGATTCATTGATACTTAGAAAGACCGGTTTCGTTCTTTATCAAAGTTTATCAGAGATTGACAATGGTGCAATCACCGAAACCGGTTTTTCTAAGTATCAATAAATATGTGTTTTTTTGACAATTTCTTAGTCTTCTCCATTCAATATGAATAATTACCACAATATCAACTTCTCAACTACACAAAAAGAAAAACAAAATTAACCTTTACACCTTTACATACTAATTTTTTTCTACAACTGCAGTATTGGACTCCAATACAATAAAGATTTTTAAAAAATGATTTATCAAATCAATTTGATAAATCAATTTTATAATTATGATAAGATGATTCAATTCAATTATTCTATCTAATCATAATAATTCATTTATTAGTCGAAACTAAGACCTCAGCTTCGCTTAGGTCAATAAATGAAAAATCGAAGTTATAGTTTGTTAAATCATGCGTAAGGAAAAACTCACATGTAAGAATGTTAGAGATTTCCAAACATTTTTGTGCAGACGGTAAAATATCTTGAACTGTTATCAAAATACAAGCAATATAGATATACAGATATAGTAGTATTATACAAAAATATTACAGATTATACAGATCGCGTTTGTTGACCAATGAAACTGACTCACTCATTTTCATCATTTTTGAGCATATAAGAGGATAAAATTGTAACAGGATAAAATTTTTAAAAATATAGATATACAGATATAGTAGTATTATACAAAATTATTGCAGATTATACAGATCGCGTTTGTTGACCAATGAAACTGACTCACTCATTTTCATTATTTTTTTCATCATTTAATCCCTCATTTTTGTTTTTTCGCTTGAGCCAGCAAAATGTACTCCGGTTCACGAATTGGCAAACTTCTTCGCTGTCTTGGATCGATGAGTTCGGGAAGTAAACATTTCATATAAAATGTTTCTAGTTTTTCTTTCATGTTCTCTTTCCAAAACTCATCATCCCGTTCAATCTCAAAAGTTTTGAGCCCTTTTGGAGTCCAAATGACAAGAATACAGTACTTTCTTTTTGTTATATATGTAGCTGCCCTTGTATTTGATAAAAATAAGAGTGACTTGATTTAATTTGAATTTAATTTAAATTCCTATAATTTTCTTCCAATTGAGCAACTATTATTGTAAGGAACTGTAAATCACTTCACTCATGGACGCAGCAGAAGACTAGAGTGAGCAACCAAACATAACCCACAAGAAATATTCAGATTTGACATTATGTGAAATTTGAGTTCCCTCCAAAATGAGAGTGAGCAAGCGACTGCGCGTGCTACAATCTTACGGCAGTCTGCTGAACTACTACGACAAACCAACCGTCACACTCAGTGGTCCTTTCAGACAAGTCATGCATTACTTTTGGAATCTCTCACGTCTACAGTTTACATCGGATCTTGTTGAAAAAAATTGCATTGGATAAAGAATTTAATTGAGCAAGGCATGTGTTTTTTCAAATTTCAAATATTCCTTCCAAAACCCTAGAAAAAAATTTTAAACTCTGAAAAGTTTATTTTTGATTTAATTATAGGAAGTAGTTTTAAAATAAAAAAAGTAACAAATACATGCTTTGAAGAATTTTATTCTGTTTCCAATGATGTATAATACGTAAATTTCCGTCCATAAATAACGACGCTAAACGTTCCAAAAGATAACATTGATCTTATGGGACATTCAATCCAATATGGCGGTAGATGACCCGCACTCTTAAGGTATTTATAGTTCCCTAGCCCTACCATACCAGTGCCAGAGAAGTTTTATCTGAAGCCTGATAATCGGGAATCTAAAATCACACTTTGCATTGATGTGGCGGAGCTCCTGAAATTTTTACAGATATGAGACTTGTGGCAGTTGATAGAGCTTATCAATGACTATTTTTTATCCTTGTATATAATTAAAAAGGCTATCCTTGTATATTATTATTATTATTCATTATTTAAGATCTTTCCAATTCATGTTATTCTCTATAAAATTTAGTTTAAGAATTCTAATTGTTTCACTTGTTGTAATACTAGTATACATGTTGGTTACATCAAATGATAGGAAAATAGCTGGAAATTAGTTGGAATTTTTATACCTTTAATTTTTTGAACCAAACTATATGTGTTTTTATGCTATGGTTTTCTTCCATTATTATCTTTTGAAGTAGTAATTTATTCATATATTTGCAAGCTTTATATGCAGGAGCATTACAATACTTTACTACTGGCCTTATTGGTATTCCAACCTTATAAATGTATTTTTGATTGGTCTATTAAACATTGGAGATGAAGGATTTATCATTTTCATGATTCGATATTATTAATATTTTTAGGTACTACATTCATGAGTTGGATCTTCTGTTGAATTTTCAAATGTCAAATCTCTCAATTTAAATCAAATGTTTTCAAATTGTTATCTATAATGAATTTTTTCACTTTATCATTATAATCTATTTGTTTTATGATAACTGTAGTATGCCTACTTCCCTTGTCTGCTTTTGTGCTAATGGCATTCCCATTTTTCAATTTGTTTGAAATAGATTCCAAGTTACATGTCTTCTTTAGAACTTTTCAAAAAAGAATTTTTCTTTCAATAATAGGTTTTATCTATTGTAAGCACGATATGGACGGCGGGAAAAGCCTCCACCAAATATGTAAGCAAAAATTTGCCTTCACTGAATATGTAAGGGTGGGAAAATGAAAAACAAGGAAAAATCCTACAGGTTTTTGATATTTAAAACAAAACAATAAATTATTTGTACAAAATTAGAATTATAATTAGAAATAATAATAATCAGATGAATATTTTCAAGGGCTACTCGCTTTGCTGCTAGTGAAGATTCATTTGTTGTGGTTATGAAAAATTTAAAACAGTGACTCAGTAGTCACCTACCTTTATTAAAAAAAACTGATCTAATGAAGTGGGTTCAGATCCCTTGCTATTCAATAATACAATTCTCTTTAAACTGCCCGAACTGTGACAGGAAAACTGTGTTATAAAACAAGAACAAAATCTATCCCCTTCACCAGAACAGCCGGACTTTACTCACAGTCCTATCGAACGAGCTCACACACCACACAAAAGCAAAATGTTGGGTATTAATATATAACTCAGTCAATGCCAAACATGAAGCCATTTCAATACATATTTTTATCAGTCGCACAAGCGAGCACGTTTGTTATCAAAAGCAAAAGAGAAGCTACAATAATTTTGATAACAAATGAAATAAACAAAAGACAAAAACACTGTTCATTAAACTTTTCTAAATTAAAACTCTAATATCCTGATCAATATGAGATAAATATATGATTCATATATATGTCCCATATGACCAGGTGACACTATTCTTCAATATAAATATTGAATTCTTTTATTGATTCACTATTAAAATGATTCTCAATTTATTCTTGTATTATCTGATTCTTTTTATCTGATAATAGCATCATATAGCCAAAACATGTGACTAAATAATGGATTCAGAATCTTTGTCAATCTTCTTAGAAATATGATTCACTATAGCCTTGTCATGATTACCTATTTTACTGGCATATTCTGCAATTTCCTTCTATTCCACTTTCTTTTGATATTATAAATCGCGTTCAAATCAATTGTTATTATTTCGTGTAGCGCAACTCTTAGATCATCATGAAACACAGGAAAATATTGATAATTCAGCTTTTCCAAATTTTTGAGGAAATAGATAGCAATAGATACAAGTGTATGATTAAATAAAATATTGTCATAGGTACTTTATCAAAAATAATATAAATCATATCATCATGAGACTTCTCCATGAGTAAGTAATGAATGATCCATGAAGTAGTCTGAGCGCAAATATAAAAATCGAGTTTATACTTATAGCTTGACACCTCTTGCCTATGTCCGAAGTCCTCTGAGTTGATTTGATGGTGGTGGAGATGGAAGTTATTGTATAATGTTTTTGTCTTTAAGAAAAATTCTCAAAATATGCTTTTGCTGAAAAAACATTGTATTTTACAAAATTTCTGGAGAATATTAAATTTTCTCTCGTATTTTTTGTAAATAGATCTTCTCAAGATTAGACTTGACTAAATGCTGGCCTTGATTTGCATATGATCTAAATGGGTTATAGCCTAGGATGGCAGAATTGATAGGGCGTCAAACTTTGGCCAAAAGAATAAAAAATAAATTAGGCTACTATAAAAGCTAAAATATTTTGTGCAAAAATTACTTTTGTAGTAGATATGGAAACATAACGATTTGTAAATTGTAATTATTGGCTCCATTGACCCAGACCCAGGTAGGCTACTATAAAAGGATTAAGGAGGTTGCATTGAAAAAACAAAATTAATCATTTCTAGAACCTTTAAGCTGTAGAAGTTGGGAAAAATCACTCAGATTTACGTTTGCACTTGAAAAATGACTCTGAAGAGTTTAAATACTGTATGTTGTACAGTATGTTAAATGGAGTAAAAACAATATGATAACAATTAACCTAATTCATTTGAATTCAATAACAAGCTTAGCATAGCTGCCTCGCTGGTACAGTAAACAGTACCTATGTATATAGAATAAAACTGTATTACATAAAAATAACTGAGTTCTACATAAATGTCTAAGCGACCATCACTAAACTCTTCTTTCTCATTCAACTCTCACCTGTTGTGAGTCTTCCAGGGTGGATGTCGACCCATTTGTCCGTCCCAAGTCCAAGTATGCCTGCTTAAGGTGAGCTTGGCGCTTCTCGAGCTCAGTCTCCAAAGCCCTCACTTGGGCTTTTAGAGTAACATTCTCTCTATTTGAACTGTCAAGCCTCTCTTCAAGTCTCATGTAGTCTTCTCTCACAGCATCCATATCTTCTTCCAGTTTGACATATTTTTTAGTGATGTTACTCAACTGAAAAATATAATATGATTTATTTTAATTCAGATAAAACCTTTATTAATTACCGATGAATCTCAATTTGATATTCTATCAATTCATTATATGTATCTTTCAGAACTTTATCAAAAACCCATATTTACACAGGTTATCAATATTTTCAAATTGAAAACCAAAGCCCATGGCACTCTTGCTTAGTGTAGGCTACGTTGAATATAATATATGCTTAACGCCCATTACAAACATTTGTTTTGATACTCTGTGTATGGTAGCCGGTACTTTGAAATATTATTCTAGAAAATTGTAGTGTTACCTTTATCACTTCTCATTAGGTTATTATATATCTGAAGTCTCACATATTCTATGAAATATAAAGCATTATCTTTACCCAATTATCTTTTATAATTTCTAACAAATAATCAAAGTTAGTAGTCTACAAAAATAGCTTGTAGATATTAAATTTAATCTCGTCAATCGTATATATATCATCGGCAAAATCTGCTCAAACGAAGAGTTAATCTTCTAGTATAGAAATGAGTTGACTTAATTAAAATCAGAACAATTAGGTGTAGGCTACTGTACTGAATTGTTGGAATATAAAAAAGAGCTTGTAAATATGAAATCAGCTTTTTTAGAATCATACAATAAATGTGACAGTTATTAATAATCTCACTTAGATGCTATTAATGTTTATTCTTTTGAAAATTCAATTCTAAGATAAATGTTGTTCTCTTATCTCTTTTTTTTCAGTCAGTAGCTATTTAAGAAGGATAATCCTAATACTAACTCTAGAAAGTAGAATATATTTTTCTTGATAGCTTATTTACATATTATTTTTGTAAAAGATTGATACACGTATTAAACATTTACCTCATTTCTTAAAGAAGCTTGTTCTTTTTGCTCTATCGACTCTCGATCACAGCCGAACGCGATTGTATGTAGAGATGGGTTTGAGTCCAGTGTACTAAGTCTTCTGTCTTTTTCTCGGAGAGCCTGAATTGGAAAAAAATATTTTTCATCAAACTGTGAAAATAGACTGTTTTTATATGAAAATGGACACTTTTCAACTTCTAGAGACTAGAGCCTAACTTAACATTCTCTTTTCGAGATGATAATTGTGATTATATATTGTTGATTAAGAATGTCCAACTTCGATCGGTTAATTTTTGTGCATGCTCAGAGTCAAACAATCAGTGTAGGATGTATTATTGTTTTCACTATTAGATAAAAAAGAACATTCTTCAGAGCCTGACAATACAGATTTGTAGGCTATAACTTATATTTTTACAGCTTATATTCATATATAACTCAATCATTCAGCTCGTATATTTTTCCACTTATATTCCCGAGACTTTGGAAAATACGTAATAGTCGAGATAGGGGAAATAGTGGTTATAATGAATAGAAGTCTATTTTCAAATGTTTTTGATAGAATGATGATGCCCACTCACATTCTAGACTTGTGCAAGTGTTATAAATATATAAGGAGGATGATTATAATTTTGGAAATTTATTGAAATCCATTCATATTATAATAATTGAATTCATAATTTTAATTTAATCAGGTATTCTGTGGACTGAATGGTTGTACAGGGTTTATCAAGGGAAACGGACGTTTGTTAAGTTGATATTTTGCATCTGGTAGGGATTGGAGAGGTGTGCCGAGGCCAACACGTCACTCATCTGACCTTTGAATAATATGCTTGTTAATTATTGTTCAGTTGCCATCATGTCCCTGTCCCTGTAGAACGTAGAGCATTGTGTATGTATGGCAGTTTTGTGCTGAGTGGTGAATAACTTCAAAGCATATTTCTTCGAAGGTTTAACGTACCGGTACCTCGGCATTGAGATATTCCGAGCCAAAACACCATAAGGATGGTGTTTGCCCTTCGTAGTGGAGGTAGCACAGTTTGAACTTCGGAGAACATGATCAATCGTCAATTATTGGAGAGAGTGGAAGCTAACTTCAGAGATCGTCTTCACATTTTTGTCAGCGTGAAAATGCACATCATCTCAATGATATTATTTTTCGTACATTGGCCAGTGAAAAGCTATTATACGCTATAATCTAATCTATTCTAGGATAGTCAATCATGTTATATAAAAAAATAGAAGAGTGTTGGCCATTTAAAAAACATCCTTTCCCGTGGCGGACTCAGTGGGGACTCCGGACCCGTGGGGAGGCACAATAAAATTCTTTACTTACCTTTTGCAAATTGTCAATATGATCTTGCAAGTATGATTTTTCTCTCTCTAGTTCTGTTCTTATTTGTTCAATCTTATCTTGATGTTCAAGTTGTAAAAGTTCAACGGCTCTCCCCGAATGGATCAGCAACTCTTCTTTCTCCGATAGATCTTTTCTCAATGAATCCAACTCGAACTGCAATAATTGGAAAAAAATGAGTCTGTATTGCCTATTTGAAAACATTGCTTCCATTGAAAGTGTTCTAACCTACAACGATTTAAGCTGTTAAGTTTCATTTTGTCAATCTTTGAAGTATGAGTTCTAAAAAAGCAATATTTCACCAGGGTTTCCATGATTTCAAGGGTATGACTTATAAAATAATATGTAGGCCTACAAGATGTATTCTTCAAAATATTCCCTAATAAAGCAGTCAGTTATTACTTGATTTGCCTCCACTGAATTTCCGCATAATTGATTGAGTTAAACACATTATTTAAAAACTGTTTAAATTATCAGTTTTGGAAAGAAAATAATAAATTTTGCTGTATAAATTGATATTCATATAATTAATTATATGAGTCAGTCTTTGATCGAAGTTGATCCATCAACCATGTTTGAAGATGCAATGTATTTTTAACATTAAAAACTTGATAACTATGATATAATAGTAATTAATACTTTTTTACAAAAATAATTAGCCTAAGTATAATAATTTTTGATGATTGATTGATTTACGGTGCTGAAATTCATGATTCTTGAAAAACTGTTATTGCAAAAATGAATACAAATTTTCATTCCCATATTATTCATATAAGCTGAATATATTCACATATGATACATAAACCAATTCGTACCTATTGTCATATTTGATGAATGAATAGATAAATGATACTCGTTTGGCTTTTTGATGGTGGGAAGTCTCTTATTGGAAGGACTCATCCAGGCTAATATAATTTACCGTATGTTAATCTGCACTAGAAACAAAAAAGATGTGGAATTTCTCCATATTGAGGTGGAATGAAAGAGATGTTGTCAGTTCCACATGATTTATTTGAGCCAAAATATAATTTCAATGCACTTGAGTCATCATCAGTGGTCTTTGTTTGTTGGACGTTTTTGGTTAGTAGGTAAGTCGATTATATATTAACTTGAGAGTCAAAGTTTACTGCTACTCTTCAATCATATAATTATCATTTATGCTAAGAAATCGAATTCTGTTACATGCTTACACTCAACTCAAGATTTTTATTGAATATTTCTTCAATGTCCTTGACACCCTTAAGCTGTTCCTGTCGTTCTTCAATAAAGTAGATTCTCAGTTTCAAATTGAAATTTTCCTTTTTCAACTCGGCCATTTGTTCTTCATAATCCTTTAGTGTTCGAGGGCGTCCAGGGGATAGGGTGAGATCAGTGCTTGCAGAAGAGCAAACTTCAATATTGAGGAAACTTTATTAGATTAACAATAACATTGTTTTCTAATGATAGTCCAAAGAAAATCGTTATTTTATTCATTACGGTACTGATATTAGGAAAGAACAATTCTAATTGCGCTTTAGAATGAACTACTGTACTACCTTCTCCTACGAAACTATTGAAATCAAGACAAGAAGTAAAAAAGATCAATATATAATTGAGCTTATAATAATCTTAATAAAAGCTAATAGTGCTCCAATGCAGTCGATGTGTACCTACATTATATTTTTTTGAATGAATGACATTCAAATACACAAAAATAATTTCGCAAGACCCATTTATAAACAATATAAGCTACAGTATTATGTTATCTTAGACTTTGTATTGAAACAAAGTACCGTACATTTTTTTTGGCATCATAGCCGAAACATGTCGTAAATAAACAAGTTTATAAATGTTACTTAGATTTTTTCCATTCCTACTTATATATTTTTTGAAAATCTTTATGATCTTACTTTTAATTAATTTAACTATAGCTCTGATGATTATTTTTAGCAAAGTTAATCCATTATGACAGAACTGGTAAAGAAATTGTGATTTTTTACTATACTTATAGACAAATAATAAAATTCTAAATTCACGTTCAGGCCAGAGTTATCAACTGAGATTTTAATAAATTTCGGCAATTTTTTGTCAATTTCTTAAAAAGTAGCCTATTGTAAGGAGCAACATTTAACTTCTTTTCTACAGAAGAAATTGTCAACTTCTTTAAAGACACCAATTTGTGAAAAACTTTGTTGGCAAGATGACAACTCTGATTGTAGCCTAATCATGGCAATATATTTGCTTCATGTTATAACTTACCGTACCAATCAGTAAACTAAGAAATTCAGATATTTCTGTTACGGTACCGTACAGTGCCGTACCTACCGTGTATATATGCCTATTTAAGATTTTGAGTATAGTTGGGAAGGTGGTCAGAGATTAATTATAATAAAGTAACAACCAAAAGCGGTATCTTTTGATTCTATTAATAAATCTGTGATTTCACAATCTAGTCTTTCATTCAGTAACTTACCATGTTTATTTATTTCATTCATTTTCTTGTATAGTGCAGTATCCTATTAACCTAAAAAATTATTAATATTTATTTTGTTTAAGAATCAAAATAAGATGTGTTTTGAAGTTGAGAATTGTAGGAGTGTCAAATTCTAAAAAAACTTTTCCCTAAATCTACAAAGAAAACATTTTAAATACCTATTACCCTATCATTAATTTTATAGGATATAATAGCATAGCCACCTCTAATACAATGCCACGGCCTATCATATTGCAACGTCGCAGCGTAGTCCTAGAATCTAATACATGATTGGTGAAAAAGATTTAAAGAAATAAAAGCTGATCTTTTTCACCAATCATGTATAAGATTATAGGCCTACACTGCGATGTTGCAATATCGTAGGCCGGGGCATTGTATTAGAGGTGGCTATGATAATAGTCATATCAAGTAGAAAAATAAAGCATTTATCAGTAAGCCAATAGGCTACCTACGTTTAATTGAACTCCTATAATTTTTTATATAAAAGTAAGTTTGATATTGCCGTTACCGTATTTACTTGCTGTTCTATTAATTATTGTTTTATATTTTGCCGTATTTGTAGGCTAATTTATTTTGTAGGTAATGATTATTCTTATATTTAAATACGGTGCTGTATTTTGAAGAATACAGCATATTTCTTGAGAGTATTGAATTTCAATATTAATATTAAAACTTGCCTGAGCTTT
Source organism: Nilaparvata lugens (assembly GCF_014356525.2). Lineage (NCBI taxonomy): Eukaryota > Metazoa > Arthropoda > Insecta > Hemiptera > Delphacidae > Nilaparvata > Nilaparvata lugens. The sequence continues at coordinate 28,449,360 of NC_052505.1, read as the reverse complement.
CGCCATCCATTATAAATCAATTGCACTTAATGAGATGCTTATATTATGACAGTAAATATATTTTTCTTATCAGGTTAAACCTGTGGCTGAGTAATATTCACAGTATAGTAAACAGAAATTTCAAAGTGACAAAATAGTAATGCAATCAGAGAATATTTTGGTTGGAATTTATAATAAGAGATCAGCTGGTTATTTGAAAGCAGATTAAATTAATGTAGTACTGCATAGTTACGCTGATCAATTTAGGCTATGGTATAATCCAAAGACCTTAAAGAGATATCTTTAGGTCTTTGGTATAATCAGGACCTCCTATATACTCGTATACGGTAATAAATTATATTCTCAGAGTCATAATATGTATGGAAACGCTTTAATAAGTTGGAAACTGTTTTATAGTATGTGTAAATAAGTTGAGACTTGGCCCTCCATCCGAAGAAATTACAAGGTTGCCAAATCATGTAAAATTGCAACTTTTTCAAATTACCAATTCAACGTCGGAATTGGATGTAGAATATCATCCCCGATATCCTAGTAGTTCTAAAAAGATTCAAGGTTGAAGGATTAAAAGAAATTTAACTTTTATGATAAAATTGGAAACAACGCGAAGATTTGTTTTTCTTTTGAATATCACTTCTCTTAGAATCATGGGGCGTCGTAATGCGTAATAATTTCAAATCAAATTAAATTAAGGGGAGAATATCTCCTTTCTATTGGCCTCTGAATCATTTTTATCTGACCTATAGTTATTTTACTATATTACGTTACGTTACACGTTACTATATTTACGTATCATTATTTGTTCTATTTAAAATATTGAATAATCATTTAGACGTTCCGAATATTATCGAACTCTTTATTATCTTTGTTCCGTTAAATAGACCTAGATTAAATATGTTTTTTGCTTTGGATAGAATATACACTGTACATCATGCAAATTGCTTCTTACAAAAAACTGTTAGATTGTACAATTCTTTTAATACGATTCTAGATATATTCGCTGATAATTTGCGCAATTTTAGTGAACAATGTTATCAAGCTCTTAAATTATTAATGCTTAATCAATTTTCAGACCATAAAAATTTTTATTTCAAATTCTTCTTCTTAAAATAGGCTTGCTACCTATTCTCTTTTTTCAATTAGCCTTCTTTTTTTCTTCAGTCTTTTTTCTATTTTCTATTGTGTCTTGTGTTATTTCCTATTTATAATCTTTCTTTCAAACTATTATTGCTTTTTTCGTTTTTTTTTCTTTCTTACTAATTTAGTTTCAGTTTGTGTAAACAATTGATTTTCAATGAGGCTTGTTTTGGCATAAAGCTGTAAGCCTCTATATGTTGTTGTTGTAATTTTTCTATTGATGTAAATAAATAAATTTTTTAATTAATGATTATGTTCGTCAATGTGCAGAAATTTCGAGCAGAAAACATGAAATTTTTGACTTGCTGGAAACTTTTTTGTTTCAAAAGATAAGTGGGTGGTGAAAGCGAGAAAGCTTCTCAGAAATAATTGAAATTATTTTTTTTACTGTCAAAAGTAGTTGGAAGATCGTATTCTGAGAGAAGTGATATTCAAAAGACGAAAAACAAATCTTCGCAATGTTTCCAATCTTATCATAAAAGTTGAATTTCCTTTTAATCCTTCAACCCTGAAACGTTTTTAGAACTACTAGGATATCGGGGATGATATTCTACATCCAATTCTGACGTTGGATTGGAAATTTGAGAAAGTTGCAATTTCACATGATTTGACTATAGATATAATACTGTAACCTTCAGGATAAGTTATTGGTCGAACCTTTGACTATAGAAAGAATAGACATATTATGGGATACGCGGATTCGAAGACGGCACAAGTGTCGCGGCTCTAACGGCGCGTATGGTGAAACTACTCATTCTTAGCTTAGTCCGATAGCGCCGCGTGTGGCTAGCTTGCGAATCACCAGCCTAACTCCCCCGCCACCATACCCAGCCATAGACAGAGAAAGTGGAGCTAACGCCTGCTATCTCACTCCGGTTTCTGACTTTTCTCCTTTCTCCGAGAACTAGTTTGCGAATCGAATCAGCCTTCATGCTCTACCGCCCTACCTAGGGAACTATAAAGACTTAAAAGCGCGGCCCATCAAATGACGTCATTGTATCTGAAACCAGCCCGGGGTAGTTCACCAAACAACCGCCACTCTAGCGCTAGCGCTAGCTGGCTACTCTGGGTTCACCAACCATCCACCACGCGCTAACTGGCGCTACAGTAGAGTCAACTCGAGGTCATTCAGCCAACGCCGTATCTAGAAATAGATCCTATGTTGCCACATTGAAGCAGCATTCGCGGTGTTGCCAAATTTCAGCCTCTGTCTCAT
>NC_052505.1:28415769-28446910 GCF_014356525.2 Nilaparvata lugens | reverse complement strand
GAACATTTCCAAGTCAGTTGAATTCAGAAGTTTATTTTTGAATTATACAGTGGTTTATTTTTTTAATTTTATGATTGCAATGATAGAAGTGACATCTTCAACAAGCTTCTCTTCTAATAATCGAATTCATAGAAATTCGACTGAGTCATTGTCAATATTGTATAACCGTTCCATAATATTGATTAAAAACTCAAATATGTTGTCAAATTCTACACTGTTTAAATTCATAGAACGTGTAGAACATTATCTGTGATTGTACTACTTCCCCGCCCGCTTCAAGCTGGTTCCAATGTTCAATAGGGTATTAGCTGTCGGGGAGACTAGCTGTCGGGGAGACTAGTTGTCGGATACAATCACAACAACCAGACCCCTCATAGACCTATCCAGCAGGGGATTTACTGTCGGGGAGACTAGTTGTCGTGAGCATGTGAGGAGACAACTAGTCTCCTTCATTCTGGTAGGGGATTTACTGTCGGGGAGACTAGTTGACAGCAATGGTATATTTTGCCAGGGGATTTACTGACGCCTGTGATCAAAATAGCAAGGAGACTAGTTGTCGGGGAGACAGGTTGACGGCGACCCGTCAGTTTATCACATCATAGTGGAATTGATACATAAGGGTCTTGCTAATGTCTAACACTGTCAAACCAATGTAGATAGGTTTGTTCAGCTCAGCTTTCTCCTTTTGCAGTGTCATGGCACAAATGTTCTCGCCAAAGATGATATGGTCCTTGTAGGTTGGTCGGGCAATCAGTTTCCTTCGGGCAGACATTTCTCATTGTTGACAAGCTCCTTGTTCATATGCTTCTGAACATTCTCCATTGTCTTGCCAAAAACTGCATTGTTCATCAGTTTGAAGAATTTTTTTTCAAATTTGTTCCTTGTTTGGTGTTTAGCATGATGTAGGGTGCTAGGAAGTCCTCCTGCTCAAACCTTAAACCTCGATGAACTTCAGTGATTTTCAGTCCATGTTGTACTGCTTGCTTGAGGGTGCAGTAATGACATACATATCGTTCACGGTTGCTAAGAGTTGTCATCAATCTCAACGATCCTGATTTTGGTGTTTTTTTGTTCTCGGCTAGAAATGGAAAATCGTTGTGGGAGTCGTGTAGCTCAGCTGGGTACTCAACGTCCACCTCCAAGATGTAGCCAATCTTTTGAACATCTCCAACACCATCATTACCTCTGCTCACCCCCTCCAACTCATCTTTCTCCATCCACTGGAATTCTGGCATGGGAGTGGTTGACACATTGCCCAGCCATACAGGTTGTTTGCATCTGTGTACAGGAGGTATGATGTGGGCTTCTCGGGGTCGACAGGTGCTCCTGTGTAGGCGTTTTCGGCAATAGCATGTAGATGAATGCATGTAGATGAACACATGTTGTTATTCCACCTCTGATACCTTGTTCAATGAACATATACATGTCGTAGTCAGTTAGGAGTTCTAGTTCAACTTTTGTATACTTCAGCATAACATCAAAGGAGAAGCCTGGTAATGTGAAGTAGTGTGCACAATCCAAGTTATAGTTTTTCAAGCACATATCTCTGAAGCTTTCAAAGACATCAGCCAGAAGGAGAACATCTGTTTTGAGGTATAGATCACTGTACTCTCCCAGGGTCTTGCAGTCAAATTTCTCCCACACTTGTTGAGCATGTTCATATGCCTCGTCACTGATGTAGCTGTCAGTTAGCTTGCTGAAAAACTCTTCCTTTGGTGGTAGTGAGGTCTCCTCCAGTTTTTCCCATGAGTCGCAATATTTGTAGGGGGACACACCCTTTCTGGAAACCAATTCCAGTTTGTCTCCAAATTCTCTAGCTGTATGTGGTAGCACTGTTGACACTTCTTCAGTAGACTTGACAAGGTTGGTGACTAGGTTGTCCAAGCTGTCTGGTGTGAATATGAAGGTATCTAAGAATCATAGGTGCAGTTGTTGGGAAATTCGTTTGGTGAATGATATGTACTTTTCTGATGTGTTTGGGATAACAAACAGCTGCTCTTTATCGGTTGCAAGGTGTGGTATAATCAAGTGAGTGTCATAATTGGAAGAGTTGTGAAGAAAAACAGGGATGAATGTCGTACACATCTTTGAAGATTGCACTTGCTGCACAGAGCATTCTGGTAGACTCCTGTTATATGACAATGGTCATACACCTTGTCACCATTGAATGGTTTCTCTCAGGCTTCACAGTTGGTGGCTTTCTCCCTCTCAAAAAGTAGAAGCATCTTTATTTGACAATGATTGATTGCCTCATCCAGGTCTCTTGCATGCATGGTCAGAGTTTTGATGAAGTGTTCGGCTGCATCAGGTCCTCTGTAGACAATTGGCTCCTTAGGGATGAGGTTGGTGAGTGTCAGCAATGATGGAAATAAGTTCTTATCTCTAACAAAGTAGAGGCAGTAGCTCATTGCTGTGTGACGCTGGATCACTTTGGTTGCCTTCCCAATCCATTGCTGCTCTTCCTCAGGCTTCTCCAGTAGACATTCAAAATCTGCATAGGCCACCAATGGTAGTCCAAATTTATTCAAATGTTTCTCGAATTTCATTGTTGGTGGGCTTCCATCTTCCTTGAGTTGAGGCATGATGATCCTAGCAGTCTGGTTGTTGGCACAGTACTCCTCATGATCTTTCATCCTCTGCTCGCCATTACTGTTGATGGTGGAGTGTGTGAAGCATCTACAACAAATTATGATGTGGTGTCCATCTTTAGTGAGCTGAGTTCTTACAAGTTTTTTATGAAACAGTAGTGACTGTTGATATTTTCCTCTTCTTCTTCTTCTCGACGAGTAGTGGTGGTAGCTTCACTGCTGTCCTGAGTTGTGGAGGTGGTGGCTTCACTGCTGTCCTGAGTGGTGGTGGTGGCTTCACTACCATCATTGTAATGAAGGAGTAGTAAATCGAAATGATCCTCCTTCATTTCTTTTGCAACACGTCTTGGATAAATAATACACTTGGAATCCATCCCATATATATTGACAGTTACACTCGGATTATCCCTCTCGAAACGGTCAATTTGATTGATGGTGGTGGGGAAAGAAATTCTGTTGAAATTGTATTTTTCAATGAGCTGATGGTATTTCTCATTGATTCGTTGAGGATTTGCTCCTTGCACATGTTTGGCAAGGATTGCCCACTTGAAACATTGTTCATCACTATTCTGCAGGTTGATGCTATTTTGGCTGGTAGTTCGATGTAGGAAGATCCTCGAAGTGGTTTGTGCTTGCTGATGGGTATGAGGAGACCGTCGATGATGAGAAGACTCCATCCACTAGAGTTGCCCTCGAACTTGGCCTCTTCTTCCAACAGCTTCTTGCTGATAATTCCAGCAAGATCATTGATGTTGAATATGGAATAGTTCGGTGTCTTGAAGGCTACATTTTGAAATTCCTCCTGCTCAAAGTTCTTCTCATCAAGGTGGCTGCATTGGTAAGTAGCCTCCAACACTAGGTTGACCTTGATTGGCCCATGTGTCTGGAACTCCCGACCTATAACATCAATGATCTTTGTCTGCAGGCTGTTCAGTAGAGAGTGGAAGTCCTTTGCTGGTTGGGTGAAGAGTTGTTGTTGTAGAAGAGTGTCTGAAGGTTTTGTTGAAGGCCTCCTCCAATGTACAAAACTCTCCTGACGAGCTGCTGGTCTGCTGGCATCTTGTAGCTTTATTCATCTGTAACATATGTACAAGCAGATTAATAATAGGATGCACTGTAGACAGCAATTATCTAGAGTGACACAGTCATCTTGAATGACATGTCTTGCACTCAAACTAGATGTTTACTATATATATGCTACTGAGAACCAATCATATGATGGTGGTATGTTCAGAAAAAACAATGTTTGAAATCAGTATTTTGAGGTTAGGTTAGGTCGGAAGAATTACTAGTAACTTCTGCAGACCTAACCTAACCACAGTTCATTGTCTACAATCATATTGATCTGTTGACTTATTGTTCATAGAGCTCCACAGGTTTGAACATACTATTCACAAAATATATTATGCATTTCATTATGAGGTGACATACTTGAAATAATCATATGAATCTGCTAACATTTGTTTATCGAGCTCAACAGGTATGAAGACTAAATAATAATAAATATTTCATATAAATATCGATTTCAATGAGTAGAATAAGACAAATTCCATCATCTCTTTCCAAAACATATAATAAAAAACATTGTGTACTAAACTTTTTTTATACAATTGAAGATCAAAACAGCGGCTGTGTGTCCTAGGATACTTTTTAACAAAGAGAAGTGTGTGGCTGTGTGCTGAAACACCAGGTTCAAGAACTGAACAGATGTGTCTTGTATGGCTCTTGACTGAGCACTGATGGTCCCCCCACTGTTGTGAACACTATATATATACACTCCAGTGGGTGGGAGACCTTCTGATTTTTTTTATTTTATATTTTATTTTTTGATTTTTCATTATTATTTTTTCTGATTATTTTTATAATTTCTATTATTTTGATTTTTCATTATACATTTTTTATTTTATTTTTTCCCTAATTTTTTCCATAAGTTTCTTTTCTAAGTTTTTTTCAAGTTTTTTAAATTTTTTTCTAAGATTTTTTCTCAAAGTTTTTTTTTTGAAAATTTGACTTTGACCTTGACCCTGACCATGACTTTGACCTTGACCTTTGACTTCGAGGTTAGGTGAGGTTTGTCAGGTTAGGTTAGGTTAGGTTGATTTTTTAGTTAGGTTAGGTTAGGTGGAGAAGGCTGGCACATGGTGTGCCAGGATTGGTAAATTATAACTACTCTCATACAGTTTCTATGTGCAATATCAGAGTCCTTCCTTATGAGCACGAATATAAATTAAAGATAATTTAAACTATGTTACAATAATCACTCATAAATTTCAAGAAGTCTTTGATTTTGCATTGTGATTCTAAAAAAACTCTACAAATAGCTCCTGACTTCTTTCTAATATACTCTGACATTCTCTCATATTTGAACCGTTCATGAGTCCTTCTTGTAGTTGTTTCATTGAATTGATTGCTTGCTCTCACACCTTAATTATACTGATCTCCCCTCAATGAATTTCCAACAGTATTCTCTCTAAATATTTCAGATTCAACAAAGATATCTCCCATTCCACTTCCATTCAAGTACCACCCCAAGACAATCAGTCAAACTCAGCTAGATGAAAAATATCTATTCGTAGATATAAGTTACAGAAATCAGTTGATGAAGATGCGTTTACACCAAAGTTATTAACAAAATGTTAATAACTTTATCTTTATAGATTCTATTAAATTGAACGGAACTTGACAAACACATATGTTCATCATGTGTATGATAAGCTATGTTCAATCTAATAGAATCTATAAACGCAGCTTATTTGGTGTAAATGCAGCTTTAGAGTTGTATTTCCTTTGTTATCAAATATTTAGTCACATCACATGGGAGTAATTGGCATTATTTGTGCTCCACTGTAAATTTATATTAAGAATAGTATATTTCGCACCTAGAGCAGAAAATGATACTTTTCCGGCTCAAAATCGGTTTTCAAGTCTGAGGCCATAGGCCGAGGACTAGAAAAGATTGAGAGCCGGAAAAACATTTTTTCCTGTGGTGCGAACGATATTTTTCGCCACACTACAGGTATTGCTGACAAAATAAATAAAGAATACTTGTTATCGTACCTATCTCTTGATTTTAGTGGTAGAAGATTTGCAGTCAGGATTTCAGATTCTTTTAAATTTCACTTGGAATATCATGGGCGTCGTCATCTTCAAGCATTTTTGAAAATTTGGAATGCGCTAATCAACAATAAATAGTTGAATAAAACTGGTTGCAAAGCGATGCTGAATTAGTTTGATTTGAAACTCGAATTGAAATCATGGCGACTTCAGCTGATGAAGAAAGTGGACACTCGCCCGATCTAGCGGATGACTTATCAACTACGGACTTCCATGACCGGCTGGAAAGAGACCACTTTCTGGCCACTTTCTTGCCTAGACCGGAAAAGAAACCCTTTTCTGACGTCAGACGAGAGTCGTCTGCAAACAAGGTCTTTCAGATCTACGTAGGGACTGGAAAACAGCTGCAGTGTGGTGGAAAAATATTTTCCTCCTGTTACTCGGTGCTCTATATGTGGTAGCCTATATCATTTGTTTAACTCCATTACTTGACTTTCGCAATTCCAAAGTGATCATTGAACTAAATCGAATAATTATTCTCTCTTTATGGAATATTAGTTTTTGATCGACTGAGAAACACATATGGATTCCTAACAAGATCATTACAATGTAATCATAATGATAATGAGATTGAGTTGTAATTTTGACCATAATTTGTATATTATGATGAGAATTATCAGTTATTGAGACTTGAAGGGTTGAAGATCGTGTTCAGCGACCAAAAATACATAAGATAGCGTTCCTGAAATGCATAGACTAGTAGGAGCGATCTGATAGACAGGCCAATAAGCGCATTAATCATGGGGGAGGACCGTGCCACAGCGTAACAGTGCTACTTATCCCCTCCCACCGCCGCATCTATGATCGTAACCCCAAACTATAATTATATATCATTGGATTCAGGAAGAAACGGCCTACAACTTTTATTGGAACCTTTTCCTCTAAGTCGGCTAACGACTCAAATATTCGAGAAATAACAATAAGTCCATAATAAAAAAATAATTTATGACATGAAATGTTGAAAATGTCTCAAGCCTCCCACTTCTCCCCTATACCACAAATTTATAATTGGAATATTTAATATTCCAAAAAGTAGGTATGTTCATACACTTGAATTCAAGTGAAATTTTCAGTCAAATATTTGAAAACATAAACTTCTAATTTAGATTGTTTACATACCAAATTGAATGACAAAATAACACTCACTAATCACTTAAAACTGTAAAATAATGATTAACTTTGAATATTATGATATATACCATCTCATGTCAACAAATCAGATTACTGTATTTTGATCGAGTCAATTAAAATGTCTAGATTTCTCGCGAGATACGGTAAGCTAATTGATTACACAGCTGATGTCCCACACAGGCACACGCATCTTCTGTTATCGACAGACGACGAAATCATCATCTGTTTTACCAAGGAGGAATATTCTTTTCATGTCCTTCAGGGAGTTTTCTCAGGGATGAGACCTAGTGCAATCGAATTTGATATCATATACCTACTATTATATTCCGATTTCGTGAAAATCGTTAGAGCCGTTTCCGAGATCCGTTGAACAATATAACCATATAACCAGATAGCCAGATAACCAGATAAAAAATAGAAAATGTAAACAGATATAGAAATTGCTCGCTTAATATATAGGATAACTTATAGTCCAGTCAAATTGTCGTTTTTCAGGAAACAGCCCCAAAAGAGTTTTTTTTCGATGGTTCTATTTGTATTTTGGGGCGCTGAATTCTAATCTGAAATTTGCTGACACGCCAGAGGGCGACTTCACCCCCAAAATTTTGGACTTCTTTTAAGTTTTCCATTTATCTCGAGAACCTAAAATTCCTCGAGAAAAAGCATTCTTTATATAATATGAAGATGATAAAATTTCCAATGAATTGAGTGGTTGCGCAAAACGTTGAATAAATATGCGAGACTGTGAAAATGTGGGGAAATTTCACAAATTTCTCGCACATTCAAAGTTGCCTATATATGGAACACTTCAGACAAAAAACCCGAAAAGTAGTCGAGGTTGTGATGAATTTTCTCCTCTTTTCACTCCCATGAATTATACTTCTGTTTTCAATACAATTCAAAAGTTACAGCCAATTGAATGATGATCTTATTTTCTCATTTTTCTTGCGATTTTACTGTTATTAAGAGTCTCTAAAATGAGTACAATACATGATAGAAACTTGCGATTGGTCTGAAGGAGAGAAAATTTCATGCTCTATAAGCTGAGTTGCCTTAAATTGATCTTGCATTACTGTTTATATCGAAAAACTGTCGAGACTGTGAAAATGAGAAAAAATATCGCAAATTTCTTGATTTTTTGAAACAAACGAATCTTACTTCACGATTATATTTTTAGAAAAATCATTCACCTCACATAAAAGAGGAGATTCTTTTCTTCAAATCAAGACCAAGTATCATTTTGTGTTATCGAGACACACAGTTTTGAATATAGAAATCGGTCATTTTTCTATGCATTGAAATATGGGCTAAAATACACTAAAGGAGGAATTTACATTTTCTTAACAAATTTTAGTGATATGATACATGATTTTCAACCACCTTGACAAGCTGATATGAACGAGCTGTAGTACGAGGAGATCATTCAGTCAAAAGTTATGAGTGATTAAAGTTTTGATCCTGGACGTATCCTTATGTGTGCCCCCACTAGGAAATACTGAAATCTAACGAGTGATTCTCATAGAACATAACCCTCGTAAGGTGATTTCAGCCGAAATGTTTCTTTTTTGTTAGGAATGCCATATGAAAAGGTATTATAATGAGAATTTGAATTTTGGCTGTAGAACATGATTTTCTATTTTTGGGTGTATTCCCCCTCCCACACTACTAAATTAAAAAATAGGTACCTAATAATTCTTTTCAGAATAAGGCTAATATTGTTAATTCACGTGATGTGTGACTTTCTATCATTACTAGAAAAAGATCGTAGTTGTATAAGGGTAGAAGTGGTAGGTTTGCATAATTTTCAAAACCCCTTAAAAATACCCATTCTTTGAAAACTCTTAGCTCTGGAATCAAAAATCGTAGAGTCCTGCGCGACCACTCAATTTATTGGAAATTTTATTATCTTTAATATTTTAGAGAATGCTTTTTCTCGAAAAGTTAAAGTTTCTCAAGATTGAATGGAAACTTGAAAAAAGTCCGAAACTTTGGGTGTTTGGGGGTGAAGCCGCCCTCTGGCGTGTCAGCTGATTTCAGATTAGAATTCAGCGCCCAAAATACATATAGAACCGTCGCGAAAAACTCTTTCGAGCTGTTTACTGAAAAACAACCATTTGACTGGACTATTATACAAAACAGAAAAAAGTAATGAAGCATTACAATAATTACTTGATAACTGTGTGGTAAATAGGGTGTGAATTTGAAAGATTAAAATTGGTTCATTTGATATTTTCACAAATTTTCGACAAGAGAAGTTTTTCTTCTGTCAAATTCACTAGAGTTTGCGATGTTGTTTATAATTGTATTCCCATTTTAGAGACATTAATATCATAATTATATCAGGCTGATCCTAGTACAATAATATTAAACATGCACTCTTGTGGAAACGCGAGGATGCAGGATTGTGACTGCAGTACAATAATTGAACGAGTTGATAGTTACAGATACTTGGGTGTTATAATTGATTACAAGTTGAGTTGGGGGCAACATGTTCAGTGTGTCAGAAGTAGGCAATTATTATTTGCCTTCTCGGAGCTTAGCCAGGTGATGGGTGTGGATTATTAAAACAATCTTGAAAAAAGGCCATAGATATCCGATTAGCTTGCTTTTTTCAGAATCTCCGGTTCTAAATATCAGACAGATCTTCATCAAAACATTATTACCTAATTCACTTGAAAAAAATACAAAACCCAGATCTTAGGTGTGTAAGGACCTCAAGTTCCAAATTTAAAGTCATTCCGTTTATGGGGATATGAGATATCGTGTACACAGACGCACATACACTCATAACACACACACACATACACCCATATCTACTCCAGATTCAAGTTAGATTTCTTGGTATTACGCCAGATTTGGCGTATTTCTTGGTAGGGATGGCATCTCTTGATAAAAAACTTTTGAAAATTTTCCAACTCTACCGATTGCATGTAACCCCACACCTCAGCCGCATAAGTCACCACTGCTCTGCTTGTAGCATTATAAGCATGCCACTTGTTAGAGATTGGTACCTCGTCATTATTAAAATAAGCCTACGCCATACACTATTATACCAAATTTTGCTGTTCTTACTTTATTTCTAAATGTGGACGCATCAATAGAGCTGGTGTGGAAGTAACTCCCAGATATTCATATTGCTTCACTACCTCCACACTTTCCTCTCCATAATACCACCTCTCAATCCTCAGTCTTCCTCCTCTCCTAAACACATTATTTTTGATTTGGTCATGTTCAATTCTAGATTCCATCGCATACAATATCTTCTCAAATTATTGATCATTCTCTGTAACATTACTGGGTTATCTGAAAAAAATTACCATATCGTCTGCGTACAGAAGAGCGTTTATTTTGAAACCATCTATAGATAGGCCTCCACCTATACTCTCACATAATTATGTCATGCACGAAAATCAGAAACAACAAAGGTGAGGCCAAGCAGCCTTGTTTTAATCCGTTCTCAATGCAGAAACTTCCTGTTTTTTCTCCTTTACACCATACTGCAGCATTTGTATTGTTGTAGAGTCTTTTAATCAACTGTATCCAATTATTATGAAGCTTGTAGAATAGAGTTTCTCTATTCACACAATCGAATGCGGATTGAAGTCAATGAAGAAACAATAGGTTTTTCTTTTCTCAATGCTCAACTTATAACTTATCATACTGTAAAGAGTAAACACGTTATCTACTGTTGAATATCCTCTTCGAAATCCCACCTGATTCTCCTCCAATACGCTTCTGCTTTCTATCCATTCCTCTATTCTTTTCAGTAATATTCCTACAAATATTTTAGCAGCAGAGTTAACGAAACTTATAGCGCGGAAGTTAGAAACAATTTAATTATTGCCTTTTTTATGTAGAGGGAATATGCTCGAACTAGTGAAAGCCGCAGGCACGGTCTCACTCGAAAAAATATTATTGAAAAACTGCAATAGTAGCTCTTGGTTTGATAGAGATTGTGGAAAATGTAGATTAAAAATGTTTTCCCTTTTAAGATTGTTGAATACTAATTCAAGTGGTGACTTTTTATAAAATTCTCCTGGGTATCCTGTCATCTCCTGGAGCTCTATTATCACGTAGTTTTTTCAAAACTGAATGTACCTCATCCATCTCAATAGCTCTATCCAGATGACAATCCTCTACTAGTGGTGCTGCACTTGTGCAGTGACTCAGTTGTGTCTCTTCTTGCTAGCGAGTACAGTTGTTGTGAAAGTGTCTCACCCATTTTTAGACGTGATACATGACACATTCAATGGCTGTATACCTCTAAAATTCTCTATCAGTTCCCAAAACTTTTTCGAGTCTCTTATTGATCCTAATTTCAGCTCTATTCTCTTAAGAATATTTTTTCCTTGCATATTTCTTTGTATTCTTTTGTCGCGCTCAAATAATTGTATCTTACTACTTCAGAGCTGGTTTTTCTGAACAATCTAAAAGGGAAAACATTTCAATCTACATTTTTCACAATCTCTATCAAACCAGCTTTGCTCCCTGAACATATTCTTTTTGTGATTAGGTATCAATTTATCGCTTGCCGAATTGATGATAAGCTCATTCAATACAGCCATAGCGTTATCTAAATTCTGAGGCCTATATGACTTAATCGACTAGCTCTTTCTGATATTTTGAAGCATACTGATAATCGTCTAATCGTTTTCATTTCAATTTCGGCAGCATGGGTTTACAGAATCGCGTTAAATCTCTGTTCGTTTCATCTTTACGCAAATGGGCATATGCTCTGAGAAACATTACTGATTACGCAAAAATTTTCAACAATATCTAGACAATCTAATGAAACACAGAACAAATTAATTACTGTTGTACCTCTGCTACCACCAACAAGAAACACAACAACACCAACAAGGCAGACAACATCACCAACAAGGCAGACAATATCACCAACAAGACAACATCACCAACAAGAAACACAACATCACCAACAAGACAGACAACAACTGATATAAGTGAATTCTCCATGAGCGTCACCCTCAATCCTGCATTCATAATACTAGCTAAGTGAACTCTTCGCATAATTCTATTATCTTCTCCCTTTACGATTACTTGTCATGTCCTTGGTAACTCTAGTACAATTTATTCTAGTATCTTCGTGAATAATATGTTGTGGGATCACTTGCAAATCACCCACCCTACCGTTTAGATCCCCCATTATAATTAAATTACTAGTATCATCCCATTCAGATAAATAATCCCATAGACAATTACATTCCCTATTCCATTCATTCTCGGACCCTCCACTGAGATAATTCGGTAGTATGTAAGTTTTTCTATCATTTCTTACGATCTCTACAATTAATGTATCATTATATTTTCATATTAATATCATCACAGGTCTCTTTATAGCATAAAGGTCGTCCCTTTTTTGCTCTGCCCATTCGAGACTCCTTAATTGCATAATCCCAAAATACCTTATATCCCTTTAGATATCCCAAAAACTCTTCCTGCTTCCCTCTTCAATAAAATGTTCCAGTAAAATAAAACAATCGAATTTTCATATGAAGTTAAACAAATCTTATAAGGCTTACCTCGCAAACCAGCCACATTATACACAACTATCCCTAGCTCACAAGTATTGTCCATTCCGGCTGACGGTTTCACTTCATTTATTGATTGGTGCTGGTCTCTCGGTGGCCTCTGGGTGGTCTCGTTCATGGTACTCAAAATCAGCGCAGCTCGGTCCCCGATGATCTCTTCCAGCTTGGCTCTGCCATCCTCGCCTCCGCATTCAAGACCGCAATCCTCGTCCCACTTGAATGTTGGTTGTCTCACGATTAATCGGTCATGTACGAGGTATGCATTCTCGTCTGGGAATAATTTGAGTATTTCTCTTCTTAGTCTGAGTAGCTTGGTTCTATAATTTCTGGTCTCAATCGAATAGTCTTTGTGAACAAAGTAATTAGTATGCTTTAACTTTTTTGCATTATCCAAAATGTAATGATACTGTCCATTGGAAAATGTGCGATAATTGGCCCACCTTTTTGGAATTTTCCTAGAGGATGAGCCCTATTCACGCACAGGTCTGTACGTGAACCCAAGAGCTCGACACAGAATTTTTTAACAATGCTTGTCCAATTAGCAGCTTCATCACACTGTAGTCCCCGGAACACCAAATTATTTCTCCTACTGCGATCCTCCAGACCGACGACACGTTTTTGAAGATCTTTATTTTGACGTTTCAACGTTTTTATATCCTCTTTTACTACCTTATTGTCCTCTATAATCGATCCCATAGTTGAATTGAGGGAAGAAATATCACTTTTTGTCGCCACGTCTAAAAGCTTTTTGTCCATAGCTTCTATTTTTTTCGAACTCCTCGAAATACTTTTTAAATTCTCCCAACTCCATGTCACTTTTACTATTAATTGTTTTTTAGCACTTTGTAGGACTGCTTCTGGTGAACTCTTTGACCGATTGTTTTGCAGAGCCGGAAGGTGAACAATAACTTTTTATGTCCTTCTGCATTCGTGAAGAAATTAACTGGGCATTAGTGCGATTGCAATTATTTTTTCAGCAATAATTACGAAGTTTGTTTTAAAACAATTCTCAATTCACGAGAATATGCAGCAAACGACACTTACACTTTCAACTTTTCACTTCCCCATTATTATTATTAGGTACTATACCAGTAGGCCTGGTATTATTATTATAAGGTTGGCCCACCACACCTATTATTTTATTTCGCTACCCTAGTTTTTAAACATACTAGCTTTTAGTTTATACTGAATATTTCTATGACTATTCAATCATTGTCTTTTCAGGGCTCCGTTTAAATGACTTGAAAATGGCATTAATGTATATGAAACATGTTGTGATAAATAATTTAAAAGGGTATTGAGATTTGTATTTCAATTCCATTATGTCTATATGTGAAGAACAGTTCCAATTTTGTGATTTTTTAAATAATATTCCAGTATAGCTTTCTGTGACACTGGCTTGTATTCTGTTTATTGTTTGATTATCAATGCTATTTAGTGCAATAATTCTATAATGCTGTTCAGTGCAATGTGTCTGTTGAAACCTAACACATCATAATAGGAGTCAATCAATCATTTTCTAGGAGCTGTCATCAATCTGTTTGAAAACTGAAGAGAACTGCAGTGGAAATTGCAAGTCTGGCTGCAAGAGAAATATCAAAGCCGATTTGACAAATGAATGCTCAGTTCTAAAGCTGAACTTGGATGATGGGAGCAACTGGTACAGGCTGACTACACTGAGAGAAATATTTGAAGTGCTGAGTATGATAGATGATGGAAGTTATATGCTGGTTGGCGGAAATACAGCTTATGGTAAGTTTTTATAGTGCTACCATATTTTTGTTGATCTAATATCTTAGCAGTTAATCCGTACTCCGCAAGGGTCTAATTTAATCTTGACAAACTGAAAACTTGGCCTACTGGGATCTTGAAAAATTTGAAATAGGCCTATATAACAATCATCGTTAAATTGAGATTCTATAAACAAAATTTCAAGTCAACCAGTTCAGTAGTTCAAACGTGATGATTCGTCATTCGTGAATTACCCAGCCCGTATTGTATATTCTTCCTTCTCTAATATTATAGATATTGACTAATATAATATAGTGATCACTTGACAACTTTAAAACGTGAGTAATCCTTATTAATAGACCATTACGCGTCCCATTCCCATTCAACCATGCTGGAAATTGAATGAATTGAAATTAATTTCACTGGAAGACCTACTCAATCTATCGAATCATTCACTTATAGGCTACATTCATACTCATATTGTCTTTTTCCAATGAATTGTCAGTCAATATATGTGTGTAAAGTGTTAAAGACTAAGAGTGTTCATGAAATAGCATCCTTTCATGATTTTCCAACGTATAATAGACGTTCATGAATTCAAACTTTAGAGTTCGCCATACAATCTATACTTATAAAATTCTTATCTCACTGACTCACTGATCACGATTTCTGGAAAACTACTGGATGGATTGCAACAAAACTTAGAATATAGCTTCCTTATACGTCCTAGGTGCTCACTAAGAAAGCTTTTGGCGATATTTCAACTCTAAGGGTGGTTTTTAAGGGTTCAAAGGTCGTCTTTCAGCATGTATATTCTTCTTCTCCAATCTCTTAATTATAATTGAAATGTCCATATCATTGTGTCATACATGACATCAAAGCCTATTCAATTTTTGAAATATTATTTTATGAATTGGAAATCTGGTCGCGGATTTAATTATTAAATATAATTGATAAAGCAAGAAGATCTCCAATGTACATCGAAATAAAAAAAATAAAAATCATTTATTTGCCAATTATAAAGATAGCAATAATGAATAAAACAAATACTTCATACATATACAGAATAAAAATAAAATTTTAACTTGAATTTAATTGGCGTTGCCAGCAAAAACTAAGTTTGTGTGCTAGCAACGAGTACCAAAAGATTTCATTTTATTTAACATAAACATAAAAGATGATTAAACTTTATTTGAATGGTAGTAATAATAAATAAATAAGTGAATAATAATAATTGTAGTAATAAATATTTGAAAAAAATATAACTTAATGAAATCATATCAAAGAAAAAAGTTTTTTTTTAATAAAGTAGATTCTAACTGTACATGAGGCGAAAAACATTGTTACTTCTGATCCTCTCTCTATATTTTTAATGGCTGATTCTATCTGAGATTAATTGGTCTGGCAAAATATTCATCAATCTATTTATTACTCATGTATATGAACTGCCTGCGGCATACTGTTAAATTTGTTCTAGGAATGCGGTAATGAGATAATGAACGGAAATTATACGACGGAATGTTGGTTCAAAGAGATTTTATACTTATGAACGGCTAGAATAAGTTTTTCACGTAAAGTTGTCTCACTGTTTAAACTGGGAACTCTGCAAAAAGGCTGTGGCTGGTATATCGTCTTGGTCTTCCAAGTGCAGCTTTTGAAATATATCTTTGAACTACGGAGATTTTATTAAAATGGATGTCCAATGCTCCACCTCATACCCTAATACCATATTGCAATATGGACTGGGCATATGCTGAATAAGCCATCTTTATTATAGTTGGGTCATTGAGCTCAATCAATCTATGGAATTTGTGAATTATGTGTTTTATTTTCTTACACATGTTATTTATATGTGCATTCCATTTAAGATGAGAGTCTACAAAGACTCCTAGATATTTAGTTTCTTTCACGTTTTTTAATGAGTGACAATCACAATCTCCATCACCAGTCCGCAATCTTTCCCGTTCAAGACAGATTGAAGAGTGTATTCTGATACCAGTATTCAGAATATCTCTGGGGAGAGAGCTCACTGCTGGTGAGAACACCATATATACACTCTTATGGCATTCAGTGTAAGAATGTGTTGGTCAAGCCATGATTTAACACGTGTGAGACCAGACTCTGCCAAGCGCTTAGCTTCATCCCAGCTTGAACCAGTAAAGACCAATGCCGTGTCATCAGCAAAAGAGATCGAATGACAACCAGCTATATCAAGTCTCAATAGGTCATTAATATAGAGGAGAAATAGAATTGGTGACAGAACCGTTCCCTGTGGAAGGCCAACTCAGTTAAAGTTAGTTTACTTGTTTTTCCATCTATAGTCAGAATTTGTGATCTGTCTTTCAAATAATTCTCAAAAAAATTCAAAACTGTGCCACGAAAACCTATACCCTCCAACTTTCTCAAGAGAAAGATGTGAGGAATAGTATCAAAGGCCTTGGCTAAGTCCAAATGGACAGCCAAGGTCCTTCTGTTCATCTGAAAATTATTTGTCACAATCCTCACCAGCTCTGATATTGCATCCTCAGTGCATTTTCCCTCTTGAAAACCAAATTGATTTTCTGCTATCAAATTATGCCTTTCAAGATATTTCATTATACGTACCTTCATCAATTTTTCAAAAATCTTAGACAGGTTACTTATTAAACTAATAGGGCGGTAATTTTCAGGAGCTTGTCTCTCACCTGATTTAAATAGTGGGATTATATTTGCAACCTTAAAGTGTGAAGGAAAATGACCTGTTTCGAAACATTTGTTAAACAAAATTGATAAAGGCTGAGAGATGTATTCTGATATATTTTTCAAACAAACATTGCTTATATTATCAATACCAGGAGATGAATTAGTTTTTAATGTATTCATCATGTCAGCAACTTCATCGGAATTTGTAGGGAAAATGAAAAACGAATCTCGAAAATGTTGAGTATGTGGAACTAAAGTTGGTACTGGGTGACTTGAGTTCAAACTATTATTCAGATTTTCTGCATAACTTCTACCTACTTGCGAGAAATAATTATTTAATATTATAGGGTCGATGTCAGGAGCTTTTCTATTTCGTTTTATATCTAAAATTTCCTCTATACAGAGCCACGTCTTTTTGTTGTTCCCTTACAAGTTGACATTTTATTTTTAAGTAGTCTAGTTTAGCTTTCTTAATTAGTGTGTTAAGTAGATTCTATAGTTTTTGTATCTAGCTTTCATTGTAGCATTAAATGGTTGGATTTTCAGTTTTTTATGTAGTTTGTCCCTCTTATGGATTTTATTAGCCCTGAAGTTATCCATTTTTTTAATGGTCTATTTTTATTTGTCATTTTAATTTGTTCGGTAGCAGAATCTATGTGGTCCATCAGTTTATTAAAGAAAGCATTTATTTTGTCATCCAAATCAAGATTAGCCTCATTAAAAGTAGTTTCATTCTTCCAACTTTCCTGTCTCAACTTGTCCGTCAGGTTCTTATAGTTTATCCGTTTAATAATATTCTCCTTTACATCAATATAGACTGGCTTTGAATTTCCTATGTGTAGTGTAGTACAGAAGTGGTCAGTAATACAGGTCCTTTGAACAGAGCTTATTATGTTTTCATATTTAAAATTAGCATTTTTGTAAAAAATGTGGTCTATACATGTACCTGTATTGTGTGTTACTCTAGTAGGTATATTAATAAGAGATCTCAGGCCATACATTTGCATTAGACCGCTATATTCATTTGCCAAACTACTGTTACGTAAGATATCAATGTTTATATCTCCTATTAAAACCGCATCCTCATTCTTATCAATATTTCTCAGAATAATATCTAACTCGTTAAAGAAAACTTCAATATTAGCAGAGGGTGATCTGTACACGACAATCAACGATACGAAGCAGTCGAATGCTTGTAATCTAATCGAGACGATATCAGCCTCCGAGCTCTCACAATTGACACAGTCAAACTTTATGCCATCCCTCACAAACAAACACAGACCGTTACTTTTGTTCAGCTGGCCTGGCTTATCAATAACCGAGTAACCGTCTATTCCGTAATCAAAAGATCTGTTTTCAGTCATCCACGTCTCGGTTAGTACTATTAAATCGTACTTAATCTTGCAGTTTTGTACAGTGTAAATGAATTAATCGAAATTTCTACTAATACTGCGGATATTCATGTGTAATATATTTAGGAAATCTGTATTGCCCATCTCATGCCCATCCACATAAACCACTGGATCAAAACCGAAGATATCATCACTTTCAATTGCATTAAAACATTCCAAATCAATCACCTCATCAAAATTATACTCATGAATCATTAATATATATGCTTAAAAAACAAAACAAATGGAAAAATGTTAGAGACAGAAAAATTGTAAATATATAGAACAAAACAAAATCAAATAACCAGTTCACTGCGCATCGAGAAATATTAATTCAGAATTTACGGTTTCTCATAATTATTATTCACTTATTATATTCGTCCAAATCCTCATCACTCATAATTCTTCTTGTTCGCGAATTTTCAGTTTGTTTTACGAAGATCTTGCAATCACGAACCCAGACAAACGCGAGTTTCTTCTTCATTCTCAGGTCCTTAGCTCTACCCAGTAAACGTTTGAAGAATGGAGATAAATGTTCATTCACGTACACAGTCGCTGGATTTAATGACTCTCTTCTTTCGCGAAGCTGTGATCCACTCAATCTTCTTAGATCTTGAAGTAAATTCAGCGACAATTGAAGAAGACCCTTTAGCATTGGGAACTCATCTATGAGCGATGGATAAGTCCTCCTTCTTGAAGCTCACATTTATCGTTTTAGCTACCGATTCCATGATGAGCGGCAAATTCTCTTCTTTAGTTTCGGGAATCCCAACTATTTCCAAGTTATCCAGTCTAGTGTACTGTTGGAGTCCTTTTCCAGACGGTAAATATGTGATTTATTGTCCGTGTTTTGTAACTCTAGGTCGACACATTTTTGTTTCAAAACATTATTTTCGTTCGTAAGCGTGTTAATATGTGTCTTAATATCATCGGTTTTAGTATTTAAGTTTTCTAATTTTGAGTTGAGTTCATCTAGCCTTGCCGTGAGTTCAGTTCTTAAACTTGTTAGTAAATCAGAGAATTGTTTTATATTAATGTCCGACTGACCCAAAGAACTACTCCTTTCTGGCAAACAGTAATCACACTTCCATGTAGCTCTACTGGCTTGTTGATTCCTCTTTTTGAATTTCTCGAAGTTTTCCAGTCTTGTGCATGCTGGGTGAAAAGCCCATTTACACTCACTACACTCAATCGATGGTTCATTCTCAGTAAAAGAAATCTTACATTTGAAACACTGAGCCATGATGGAACTTAGTTGAAAAGTTTGCGTAAATTTAGTAGAAAAGTTTTCACTTGAGCTATCGCGCGCAGCGGCAAAGGTCACTGATTAGACAGATACAATCGACACAACCGTTCTCATCGAGTGCTGAACTGATACTGAGAAAGATACTGAACTGATACAAAGATGAAACGTGTTTTATCACGTTTCGTGAAGGCAATATTATGGGTTTTAGCTCCATGCTATACAAACAAGAGTGAGTTGACTTTTGGTCTGTGAATCAAGGCTGCATGTGTTTTTCACATAAATAGATTTGGAATTTTTCTTTCGAGGCCCGTATTCTTGAACCGTTTGTGAAGTGAGTTGTTGAGTTAAGGCATTGGTTACCTGAAGGATTCTGTCTTGAGAATTCAATTATAGGCTGTCGCAGTCCGGGCAGTTTAAACCTACATAATTTTATTTTCAGGATTTGAATCTTGTAGGGAAAGCTGGTGTTTTTGATTCAATCAACTGGCAGAGTTTTTTTTATATTAACTTCGGGAGTGTTTTAACTGGACCTTTGAAGAGCAGGCCAAGGGACTTTTGTTAAGGTAAAGTAAGATCTATAATTCTAAATAGTAATTTTTTTTATTGTTTTATTATCATAAAATGAACGACCACAGATCAGCAAAGCAAGTAGCCCCTGAAATATTCATTCTTATTATTATTTCGTAATAAATTCTAATTGTAATTCTAATTTCGTAATAAAATAATTTATTGTTTTGTTTTTAATATCAAAAATCTGGTGTGGCGCAATCACACAACTTTCCTTGCCGTTATGAAAATTTATCACCTGACGCTAGTGTTCCCGCGCATTTCATGTCTACTATTCAAAGATTCAAGCCAGCTGGTGACAGTACAATAAGGCTGGAGACACACGAAGTTTGCTATCTCTTCATAGTGAATGATAGAATCAACAAATCAATCTATCTCTTCATAGAATCAACAGTTGCCAACAGTTTGTAATTGAAATAATAACATTTTCTCGAATTTCGTGCTTATTTTCAATTTTAGGTGAAAATGTTACAGAACATTAGTTGTAGAGATTCTCATACTGAATCTTTTCCACTCGAATTTTTTTGTTCAAATTGTATCTGAAGCCTGATAATTGAGAATCTAAAATCAAATTTTGCATAGATGGGGTGGAGCTCCTGAAATTTTTACAGATATAGGACTTGTGGCAGTTGATAGAGCTTATCGATGACTATTTCCGGTATAACTTATTTAATCGAAATCTTTGGAGCCGTTTACGTAAGGACCTTACGTTCCAAATTTCAAGTCATTCCGTTAATTGGGAGATGAGATATCGTGTACACAGACGCACATACACACACACACACACACACACACACACACACAACACACACCACACACACACACACACACACACAACACACACACACACACACAACACACACACACACACACACACACACCACACACACACACACACACACACACACACACACACACACACACACACACACCACACACACACACACACACCAACACACACACACACACACACACACACACACCACACACACACCCACCCACACCACACACACACACCAACACACACACCACACACACACACACCACACACACACAACACACACACACACACACACACACCACACCCACACACACACACAACACACACACACACACACACACACACACACACACACACACCACACACACACACCACACACACACACACACACACCACACACACACCACACACACACAACACACACACACACACACAACACACACACACACCCACACACACACACACACACCACACACACACCACACACACACACACACACACACCACACACACACACACACACACACACACACACACACACACCACACACACACACACACCTGTACGATCTTTACTTATTTTTCTTTTTCCCACCCTTACATATTTGGTGAAGGCACATCTTGCTTACATATGTTACTATAGAAATATAATCTAGAGAGAGTACCTATTCGATACAGTTGATAACTGGCGACCAATTAATAATTTTGTCAGGTTGGCATTAAGTTGAGATTATTTCATTAGGTTGGCACCAAGTTGAAGAATTAATTAAAATGAATTTATCGAGAACGAATTGATTGGGCACTGCTGCTTTAATCAGAGCTATTCCTGGGAGTAAGGATAATTCTTATTTTCATAAAACAAACTTTTAAGATGGGAGTTGCTTCTATCAATTGATCCTATTCTATCAAGACTAATTTTGTTTGTAGCCTATATCCGACAGATCGCGAAAACTGCTTAAAGGGGTATTTTAAATGTTTGCAATATGTTTGGAATATGTTTGCAAAGAATGAGGAAATTCAGCCAAAATTTATCTTGGGTGAAAGAAAGGGGTTATTTATTAAAACGGCCAAATAGCTGTTGTTGCTTTTCCTAATGTGAAAATATCTTGCATAGAAGTAAGGCGCTTTTCCCATGAATTCATTATTCCCAAACATTGATTGTTTTACCATAGAAAATATAAGGTAGCTTTCGATAAAAATATTGGAGAATATGTATAACAGTTCGTTTACTGTCAGTATTCCTCATTAATAGCATCAATGCTCCCCTTTCAAACAATGCTGACACATTGATGTGAATCTTACTATAATCTGGTTACTCTAGATCAGATGAAGAAAATAATGTTGATGATCGCTACTGTTTCAATTTCAAACATGTTTGACATTTCTGCTTTTGATGCCAGCTGTTATCATTATGTGAAATAAGCTCTCATTGAATGAAATCATGATCATTAAAGTCAATAATTATTGTTGTGTAAGAATATAATTTTGGATATTCCCCAAAATCTTGTAATGAAAGGAAATTGATAGGTCTCGAGCAAGCAGCTGTATTGTTATCACCAGATACGGTGTCAACAGTCTAGATTAGATAATAACGGCTCTCAAGGCTATGATTTTGAACAGCCTAATGAAAATAAAAGTATTATTGCTATTTATTTAATAATATAAAATATATAATATTTTGAGGTTAGGTTCTTTGGTATTTACTAGTCGGCGACCTTAGTAATTGGTCGAGCCGTATATTTTGAGAATTAGCCAGACACCTTGTGGGAAATTAGTTGCATATAAATAGCATTTGCTTAGACTATGATCAGAGGGTTTAGTAAGCAAGCATGCCAAATCAATGTAAACGGAAAAGCGATTCAGAAAACACAAAAATATTTATTATATCAAACAAGAATGAACAAAATATAAAAAAACAAGACAAAAGGATGGAGGAAATGGGATGTAACTTTATTCAGCGCATGGATACATGATGTAGTTTTGGGATGTACCAATCACAATGCAGTATTCAACGGCGGTAAAAGCAAATTAATTTAAAATATACACATATTATTTATATAAACAATAAGAAATTGTAATCTTTATAGAACATACAGATTTATGTAACTAATGTAAAATAAGAATCTAAGAATAGAATATTCACTCTTTGGGTAGTAATATGATATTGTTGTTTGGACTATTTGACAGTTTTGAATTATGTCATAGTGGAGTAATTTAAATCCACCAATGAGAGTGGATATTTAAATTTTATGTAAATTGAAAAGTCGGAAGTGTGGTTGTAAAAGAATAGGGGAAGATCCATGCCCACTTGCTTGCCAGAGGTCACCAGGGACATCCACCAATTTAGAGAGCACAAGACTAGATCCCTTTTTAAATAATTCCTATGTTTAAAAATTTAAAGTTGTTTCAATAATTAAAAATTTAATTTCATAAGACTCAGTAAAGTCATAGTATGGCATGATTCATTACATTTAAATAATTCCATTGGAGAAGACGACAGCAGCCCACCAGAAAAGGCCTAGGACACCGAAAAGAATCCAGTTTGCCATTGTAATTGTGAAAAAATCGACATGTGAGTTTATTTGAAAAGTTATTAAGGAGGGTCCTCAGTGCTACGAAATAATCACAATTAAACAAAACTAGCTCGTTGAAGGGTTATTCAAATATTAAAAGTAATATCAATACTTGCGCGAGTCTTAAAACGTGAAGGGAATATTCTTAAGAACTATTTATGAGATTAATTATTTGAATATGCACAGATGGAATATTTAATTATATTTGATTTATTATAATTATATGCTCACTCATATATCTTTTTCATCAGTAATTTATTAGAAATATTATGAAGATCATGTTCATAAGATAAATTGATTTATCTGATTTCCCACCAGAGGCCGAACCCAAGCCCTGAGATATATATTTTAATATTTATATTTCTCATATTCATTGGAAATAAGATTTATAAGTTTTATTCGACAAGCAACAGCAAGTCGACAACTGAGCTGTATAAGTTGAAAGTATATATGCTGATTGAAGATGCACATGATATTAATCAATGCAAATAAGCAAAGTAAAATCCTTAGTGAGCTATCTGTGATAATTTTTGATATATATATATATAGATATATATATATATATATATATATATTCTCATATTATTTTTATATTTGTTGCTCTATTTTTTATTATTGTTCATTGATATTTCATGTAATTATATTTTTTATGTTTGTTGAATGGTGTACCCTTTATTTATTACCCTGTCTTCATGCATGACCAATCTTGTTATAGTCTATTTTATTGCCACTGTTATCTAAATTATCAACCAACTGTATTCTTCACTGAATAAGTTGGATAAATCAGCAATATACAGCATTGATTATTAAATCTTTGGAAATAATACATTCTCAAGATTTGCTTAAATTATTCAGAACTTTAACAGCCGATTTGGAAAAAACTCAAGGGTCACAGTATTAAGTTGCAGCAGCAATACAAATTAATAGAATTTATAAGGTATTCTGTTAGAGTATTGCCTTTGATTCTGCTCGGTATAATCTTACATTGCTGACCACTTTGTCGGATGGTGGCAAGTGGCATTGGTGACAATACCATATTGTCTGGTACAAGAATCAGAGCCCTTATATCTATCTACCTCTCCTGCATCTATATTTGTGGAGTCAACCAAATCAGTCATAAGAACTGTAAACTGTGAAAGCGGCCGAAGTTTGCAGCCATCGAAAGCAGAAAATTGTTTGAGCTCCTAGAAGAGCTGGTAAGGAACTGGAGTTACTTTTCTTTCAGGAGTCACAAAAAATATCAAATCTATTCAAAAATCTCTGTTCTACCGACTGCGGCCAAGCAGGGCACATGTGACGTCAAAAATAATGTTACACAAACATGGCACCCAACATGGGGCTGGTGATGAGAACAGAGCTCATAAAATTGCATCATTGAGTACAAATCAAGGCTGTATATTGCTGATAGCTATAAAACAAGTCAATATAGATTGGGATTTGTCATGAATGAACGATGGGCAATGAGAAACTATTTGTGACTGCAAGCAAGAATATTTTTTAAAAAAGTAAGTGTTTTATGTGAAAGAGGGTAATTATTTTACTACTTCTATTATATGAAACAATATTTTTGGATATTATATGGGCCCTAATTGCTGAATTCTATCGATTCATTCACAAGTCAAGTATAAGCCACTTTAAAAAATAATATTGGCTACAATGAGCAATAAGTTAATTGGAGTTTGGCATTTGATCATTTTCTATATAACATTGTTTGTGAAAGAAGGCCATATAGTTATAAATACAGGCATACTAGGCAAATTAGCAGATGTAGGGAGAAAATAAGATATAATAAGCTTTCAATTACATAGCAATTGATAAATACCTGATTGTTTTTGTCCTTGTTTTGAAAACTTTTATCACTGGCACCACTTCATTCACTCACTTATGCATGTGAATTCTATCTTGTGGACTATTATAAAGGCCTTGTTGCTTAATTTTTTCCACTTTTTACTTTCCTTGCCCTATTACCATAGGTAAGGAAAGTATTGCTTTCCAAAAAAAAATTAAGGTACCCCAATTTCTGAATTTCTATACGTTTTAAGGTCCCCTGAATCAAAAAAGTGGTTTTTGGGTATTGGTCTGTATATATATATATATGTATCGAATAGGTACTCTCTCTAGATTATATTTCTGTAGTAACATATGTAAGCAAGATGTGCCTTCACCAATATGTAAGGGTGGAAAAAGAAAAATAAGTAAGATCGTACAGGTGTGTGTGTGTGTGTGGTGTGGTGTGTGTGTGTGTGTGTGTGTGTGGTGTGTGTGTGTGGTGTGTGTGTGTGGTGTGTGTGTGTGTGTGGTGTGTGTGTGTGTGTGTGGTGTGTGTGGTGTGTGTGTGGTGTGTGTGGTGTGTGTGGTGTGTGTGTGTGTGTGTGTGTGGTGTGTGTGTGTGTGTGTGTGTGGTGTGTGTGTGTGTGTGTGTGTGTGTGTGTGTGTGTGTGTGTGTGGTGTGTGTGTGTGTGTGTGTGTGTGTGTTGTGTTGTGTGTGTGTGTGTGTTGTGTGGTGTGTGTGTGTGTGTGTGTGTGTGTGTGTGGTGTGTGTGTGTGTGTGTGTGTGGTGTGGTGTGTGTGTGTGTGTGTGTGTGTTGTGTGGTGGTGTGTGTGTGGGTGTGGGTGTGTGTGTGTGTTGTGTGTGTGTGTGTGTGTGTGTGTGTGTGGTGTGTGTGTGGTGTTTGTGTGTGTGTGTGTGTGTGGTGGTGTGTGTGTGGTGTGTGTGTGTGTGTGTGTGTGGTGTGTATGAGTGTATGTGTGTCTATGAGTGTATGTGTGTCTGTGTACATGATTTCTCATCTCTCAATTAACGGAATGACTTGAAATTTGGAACGTAAGGTCCTTTCAATATAAGGATCTGACAAAAACAATTTCGATCAAATGCGATTCAAGATGGCATCTAAAATGGCGAAAATGTTGTCAAAACAGGGTTTTTCACGATTTTCTCGAAAACGGCTCCAACGATTTCGATTAAATTATACCGGAAATAGTCATCAATAAGCTCTATCAACTGCCACAAGTCCTATATCTGTAAAAATTTCAGGATCTCCGCCCCATCTATGCAAAGTTTGATTTTAGATTCTCAATTAACAGGCTTCAGATACAATTTAAACAAAAAATTTGAGTGGAAAAGATTCAGTATGAGAATCTCTACAACTAATGTTCAGTAACATTTTCACCTAAAATTTAAAATAAGCACGAAATTCGAGAAAATGTTTTTATCCAATCACAAACTGTTGGCAACTGTTGATTCTATTAAATGATTCACTATGAGGAGATAACAGACCTCGTATGTCTCCAACGTTATTGTACTGTCACCAGCTGGCTCAGATCTTTGTTTATAAGTAGACTTGATATGCACGAGAACACTAGCGTCAGGTGATCAATTTTCATAAAGGCAAGGGAAGTTGTGTGAGTGCGCCACACCAGATTTTTTTAATTTCAATTTTAACATAGTATCAATATGAATCACACTCCGGCTGATTCTGATGTTTCATATATAAATGGCGGTTGCCCAGATCCCACTTTGTCGACTCCCAGTACATCGAATCCCACAATGGATGACATCAATACACCGCGGTAGAGGGAACCCGGAAGTGTTAGTTCTATAATTTTCGATAAATAATGTTACAATACTAAGAAAGCAATTTGTTTGAATATGTGTGTTTGTGGATATAAATGTATCTATGTCAGATGGATCTCGAAAACGGCTCTAACAATTCTGATTGAATGAGGAATATATTGTGCTTGCAACAAAAAACATTATTTTGGAACAGGTCTCAACTCTGGGAAAATTTGTTGAACTACCAAGAGAATGGATTATTGGTCCCTCAAGTAGCATCTGATCAGAAAAAAGTTTCCCATAGTCTGTTGAAAACATAAGAAAGTGTGAGCAAATAAAAACATTATAATAGGTAGCTGTAGTTGAGTTACCAAATTTGGCGACCTTATTTCAAAACATTGCAGTATTCATGGAACATCTGGAAGAATAGGTTCAGAAAGTGACCGGATTGATTGATTGATTGATTGATTATATTGATTATATGCCTTTATTAGGATGATAGCAAAATAGATTTAAAATCGATCTCTCCAAACATATGGTAGTTGAATGTAATGTTCATTGTGAGGTAATAGAAATGTGACTAATTTCTTCAGCTTCTGTTGTATTGGTTCCTCTGTTGCTCTATGTTTGTACGCAGCCATGGCCTTGAGAGAGACAGTTGCACTGTCTGTTGATTCATAATCTGGACTAAATACCACGAGAACCAATCAGACAAGCCTACTATTGAAAAAAAACCTGCTCTGATTAATTCTCATGAAACTTAATCCTGATTGAAATTGAAAATGCTTTTGTGCTACTAGGCCTGATATTTCCATGTTTCAAAATCAACTAAAAACTAAATCGAAAAAAAAATAATATTCCATCAGTTGCTCCTATTTCCTTTCATGATGCTATTACGACACAAGACAAACCTATTGATATTGATAGATCACAAGTAAATTCTAAAGTTGTCAATTTAGATAGAAATTAAATTGAGTTACATGTTAGTTGACATCCAAATTTTCCTCCCTAAGCTTTTGTTTTCAAACTAAGAACAAAGAAAGAAATCATATAATGGTAGTCGATAATCAAAGCGGTAGAATAAACTCTATTCAGATTTATGCAAATTCACATTAAAATGATCCCACTTGATTATTTATGATTGTAGAGTTTAGGACATGTGTAATCAGCCACAATAAATGTGGTATTTATTATTCTATTCCATAATTTTTTAAGTTTAAGTGTATTTCATACATCTTGATTTCAAATCTTTTTTTTTTTAAATTCACATTGAATAAATCATACCGGTATATTATTGGTAATCCTGATGGATATAATTGGATTCCAACTATTTCTAGTTAACTACAGTAAATTTTAATAATAGCCTACTATTAATTTATTTTTTCATATTTATGTACCGGCTACACACAGAGAACGATCAGTGATCCCATGGGTTTGTGGTATCGCATATCGATATTAGTAGATTAAGTGCCGGTTGCACAAGAGCCGGTTAAATTTTAACCTTGATTAATTTCACAAGAGCCAATCAGAGAAGCTGTATTTCAAAAACGCCTTCTCTGATTGGTTCTTGTGAAATTAATCATGGTTAAAATTTAACCGGCTTTTGTGCAACCGGGCCTAAGATAGAGAAACATATAGAATCGCCGATCACTCTTTGTGGCTAGATCTAATTATAGGCCTACATAAAAAGCATTGAAATTGAATGAATAATTTGGATCACATTCACATTGGAGAAATAACAGTACTATATTCTTCAGAAATTGACAATACTGGTGGATGTATTGTGTTCTGCCTGTTAGTTTCAGTTTTTATACAATAAAATATTGGAATGGTAAATCTTCAGATTACCGAACAATAAGTTACATTATTTTTCCAAGGATATTCATTTTATTCTAGCTTTCAGAATAACCTCGTCTACCGATGTCATTCTCTTCAGGAAAAACATATTAGAGGAATGGACTACTTCAATTTATCATTTTTATCTTCAACCATATCTATATTGACATCTATATCCATATCTAACCATAGTTGGTAATAGGTCTAAATAAAATATGGTTATATAACCAAGTTATATATTCTAATATCTTATCAAAATTAATCTTAATTATTTGTTTATCAATATGTATGTCTTGTAGGTGTTTACCGACCCACGTCCAAAGTAGCATGCTACATTGATGTGAAAGGCATAGCTGAACTGAGCTTTGCCAACGTTTACGGCAGTATGATGGTGCTAGGAGCCAACGTGACGCTCACTGCAGCCATCGACTACTTTCAAAGCATCTCAAGTAATCCCAACTTCGCATATGCTAAGCAGCTGGCTAAGCACATTGATTGGGTGGCTAACATTCCTGTACGGAACGTGAGTGAAAATTTATTCAGAAAAAAGTTTGATTCCAGAAGGAAGGTTTATTGAACAAAGTTCTTTCAGCTCAACAGGAATAAAATTTAATACAACTCTCAAGCTATGAATTTTTTGTTCCAAGTTCAGTTGCATTCAAGAGTAACTCAGATTGTGATGTTTTGAATGATTTCTTTTTTGATCAGGTTTCGAGTTGAGTGGTAGAAAGTTTGAATTCTAAGCAGGTTTTATTAGTCTATGGTTGTATTTAATTGTGTGTTTGTATTTTTATTTCAATTGTATTGAGATTATCATTTGTCTATTTTTTTATTCATATTTCATAATACACAAATCGCATACATGAATAGAAAAGGCCAACAAGCCTAGCCCAAAACTATTTATTCTCAATAATACGGTAGATATTTTGATCCACAATGTACAGTCGAATGTGAATATAATGAAACTCTCAAGAAACATTTGAATTATTTTTTCAATATTGATGATGAATATTGTATAAGCGTATAAGCAGATTGATAATTTTAGTACCTTAATTTTATACATTGACGAATCTTCAAGAACATTAATTTTTTCAGACTGGAACCATAGCAGGTAATTTGATGATAAAGCATCAGCACAGAGAGTTTCCTTCAGATATATTCTTGATTCTTGAGACAATTGGAGCCACTTTGACTATAGGTAATTCTTTTATCAAGATGAATCCATTCTTCTTTCTACTGTAGAAACTGATATACGGTAATAGTTGCATTAGGTACTATTTTAGTAGAAATAGAACTATAAAAAATATGTTTCATAAATTGACAATAGATGTTAAAAACCTTGGTTGGTGGCGATGACGCAATCTGGCTGGCTGGCTATCTAAATACCGTGGTGATGTCTATATAGTGAGGTTCACGTTATAATGGCAGTGTACGATTGACAATAATGTTGCTATCCTTTTCTATCATACAACAAAACATATCTCTCTCTAGCTTTGCAATGTTGTCTGCCAGAATATTTTATTTTTACTTTTGACAGTGACTGTACAAAAGTAAACAATTCTCAGCCGCCATTTTTTCTTTATTCTATCAAAATACTTTAGTACACAAGTCGTATAATTGATTTAAAATGTATTTTTGAAACAATGAAATAATTTTTAGACATTACTGTATAAGGAACACGAATTAAAATACCTGAAATGACATTTTAAAAGTTGATAACTAACCATCCTAGACTTCATCCACGCTTCAGTTAGCCTACACCTATAGGTTAGACCTAATAGTACCGGAATAAATAATATTAAAAGGTTATATCAGAATTATTTCCATTGAAATTACTAATTTCAAATAGGATTTCTATTTTTCTCATTATTCTATCATTTTTAAAAGAAATTGAAATAGAATACCAACCAAATAACTTAATTTCTGTTGTTTTGAAATTCAGATTGGTGTATCACAGCTTTTTAAATTAGACGCCATTTCAGGTTTGTATAAAAATAAAAATCTGATCTCAGTTATGAAAGCAAATTTCTGATCAAATTAGGAAAAAATATATTTAATTGATTAATTTTACATTGATTATTCTATCAAGGAAATGATAGTTATTATTAGATCAAATTAAATGGGATGAATTGAGTAACAGCTGTGTACACTCAGTGGCAAAATGGTGAGACTTGGCAACGCTTTTCCCCTATCTTTCTTCACTGCCATTATAACGTGGACCTCACTATAGGGTGCGGGAATCAGCAATTTTATAATTCGAATATAGAAATTGTTACTTTTATGTTGTGCTTCCATATTATTTGACAATTGAATTGCAGATTTTAGAGAGGTAGACATATAAATTTATTCAGTGGATTACAATTGTCGCTATACATTAGGTAGATACCGTGTACCGTATTTA